>NC_092110.1:37055872-37355872 GCF_045679555.1 Salvelinus alpinus | reverse complement strand
TCCCTGTAGGCTGTCTCATCATTGTCGGTGATCAGGCCTACCACCATCGTGTCATCAGCAAACTTAATGATGTGTTGGAGTCATGCGCGACCACGCATTCGTGGGTGAACATGGAGTACACCCCTGAGGGGCCCCCGTGTTGAGGGCCAGCGTGGCGGATATGTTGTTGCCTACCCTAACTACCTGGGGGCTGCCCGTCGGGAAGTCCTGAGCTTACTGGTGAGCTTGGAGGGCACTATGGTGTTGAACGCTGAGCTGTAGTCAATGAACAGCATTCTCACATAGGTGTTACTCTTGTCCACATGGGAGAGGGCAGTGTGGAGTGCAATAGAGCTTGCGTCATCTGTGGATCTGTTGGGGAGATATGTGAATTTGAGTGGGTCCAGGTAAAAACGATGACATAAAGAGCCCTTGTTGAAACACTGTGCCATGTTTAACGTTGAGAATCGCAGAACGGTGAAACTTACTAAATGACTGAAGAGTTTGACTGTGTGTTGTTAGGTGGCTTCTTGTGTAAATATTTTCCGTCTGGATTTTAATGATTTGTATCATCACCCCCTGAGATGATGGCGTTGATGTGAGCCATGACCAGCCTTTCAAAGCATTTCATGGCTACAGATCTGATTATTTAGACAGGTTACCTTGGTGTTTTTGGGCACAGGAACTATGGTGGTCTGCTTGAAACATGTAGTTATTACAGACTCGGTCCGGGAGAGGTTGAAAATGTCAGTGAAGAAACTTGCCAGGCGGTCAGTGCATGCTCTGCGTACGCGTCCTGATAATTCGTCTGGCCCCGCGGACTTGTGATATGTGTGAATCCAATCAGTTTTCATACATTGATTCAAAACATGCATACACACATACACGATAACATACACACTATATATACACATGGATTTAGTACTGTAGATATGTGGTAGTGGTGGAGTAGGGGCCTGAGGGCACACAGTGTGTTGTGAAATCTGTGAATGTATTGTAATGTTTTTAAAATGGTATAAACTGGTTTAATTTAGCTGGACTCCAGGAAGAGTAGCTGCTGCTTAGGCAGCAGCTAATGGGGATCCATAATAAATACAAATACAAATACAAACTTCACATTAAATGTTTTTGTTGAAATTACATGGAAACAACATTGATTCAACCAGGTTTTTCCCAGTGGGTCTCTCTCTCACTCTCTCAATTAAATTAAATTCAAACAGCTTTATTGGCATGGGAAACATATATTTACATTGCCAAAGCAATTGAAATAGATAATAAACAAAAGTGAAATAAACTATATTATATAAAATACATTATCTCTCTCTGTCTCTTTCTCTCTCTCTCTCTCTCTCTCTCTCTCTCTCTCTCTCTCTCTCTCTCTCTCTCTCTCTCTCTCTCTCTCTCTCTCTCTCTCTCTCTCTCTCTCTCTCTCTCTCTCTATCTCTCTCTCTCTCCCTCTGTCTCTCTGTCTACCCCCCCTCTCTCTTCCTCTCTCTCAAGTGATAAAATTGGATACTAGTTATGCAAACATGGGCATGGCAAGCAAGGGAGGGTCAGGTATCAGTGACTCAAGAAGTCTTACTGTAGGTGTATAAGCCAAAAGGATTACACGTCTGGTAGGGACAAGCACTGTTGAAATGCCCCGATGCCTCAACATCCCAATGGATAAAATACACCAACAAATATTCACAGAAGTATAAAGAAACTATAGTATTAAACCTAAGAAATGTAAGTACCTTTGGTCACTTTCAAGAATACAGCTGAATATGCTAATATAAACTAGCTACAATGTATATATTTTTGCAGCTCCAAAAAATAAAAGTGCAACAATAACCATATATTTTTTATGTTAACATACAGTTCGTTTTTTTTTACCAGATTGTTTTTTCAGAATGTCTAAAACGCTACAGATGTTGCAATCTTGCCTGTCGTTTGTCTTGGTTAATATTTTACAATATTTCCCCCGTAACATCTGGTTTGGGGTCTGTTTTGATACTTGGGTACTATAGGTTACTAGGAGTAAATGGTTAGACTAGGTTCGGGAGAGCTGATCATAAATCAGTTGTTTGGATCAGAAAGTACTGTGGTCAGTGCTTTTGATCATAACCCGTGAAAAATCAACTCGAGCCAATCAGCGTGCGGGGCGGTAGGGGTGTTGTCTTCATCACAGTGATCTGATTGGGCTAAATGGTTGGTTAAAAGGGGCTTTGAATTTCACGGGAGACAGTCAGAAATAGAAACAACGTGCGGAAGGAAGCAGACAGCTGGTGGGGGTAGCTAGGTAGTGAACTGTGGGAGCGCCTCAATTCAATAATCAAATCATACACATTAAGCTACTTAGCTATCTGTCTTATTCAAGAGCTCACGTGGGTAGTGTTATCAACAGCCCTTTGCGAACTCGCTTTTATTCAAGAGGAGAAGAGAACTAGCTAGTTAACGTTACTGTAGCTAGCAATTCAGCTATCCTTTAACGTTACAGATGCAACCATCAAACTACAGGTCGAAACTGATAGTTATCTAAATTATTCGTCTATTTTGAAGCAATACAAGATTGTAGCTAGCTTTTTCACCAAGCCAGAACTTTGAATTAGATAGCCCCGTGTGCTACGGAGAAATACAGCATCATTGATAGCTAGCTTTTGACTAATTCAAAGACTCCTTGAGGGAATGGACTTTACATTGGACTTTGCAGCAGGATGCATAGGAGGTAAGTTAACTAAAGTTAGTTAGAAAGCACACCCATGGATAGATTGTAGATTGCTTCAATGCTTGCTACGTGGCAGCACGGAGTCATATAAAGGGCTTGCAAAATGCATCAGGTTGGAAACGCTTTGAATGAATGATTCATGTGTTTGGCTAGCAAAGCTAGTTAGCCAATGCAGGAATGTGCCTAGTGATGGCGCAAGTTTGCCCCCAAAAAATTTCGTTTCATGGATGGAAAATTACCGAGTACTGTTCATTGTATATGAAATGTGCTTAGCTGGCTAAACCTGTTTTGGTTTCTTAGAATCACAAAATATATTTTTGTGAAACTTTATGCTCCCACCCATACAATTCCATTCATTCCAAACCATGTGCTGGGAGTGGTAAAAATGGGCGCAGTCCACTCTCAAGCACCAATTACATTAGCGACATACACATTCAACTTCACATGGTCAAAATGATGAATAATAAGAGCGAAATTGGTACATTCTTTAGATTTGTCAGGGTACAAAGAATACCCCTCCCCTAAACTAAACCAGGTGTAGTTTTAACGATTGGGCGTTTTGAAATAGGACCTGTGTAGCATTTTACCACAGTTTCTTTGATTTTACTACATTGTTAAAATTCTTATCCACAGGAAGTCAATTCCTATCTTCCTATCAATATTTATCATTGGTTTTCTTAACCCCATCTCAATTAATATGAATGTCAGCTTAGCCAGAACGTTTATTTATAAATAAGTCTATGATTGGGCGTTATTGCAATAATGTCTCAGCTACTAATAATGTCTTGAAAGTGGGGGTCAGACAAATGTTCTTTAGCGTCATCTTTCTGCCAAATCAAATGTATTTATAAAGCCCTTCGTACATCAGCTGATATCTCAAAGTGCTGTACAGAAACCCAGCCTAAAACCCCTAACAGCAAGCAATGCAGGTGTAGAAGCACGGTGGGTCTTTCCTACAAAACTGACATTTGACATAATTATCAGGTGTAATTTTTCATGTCCTTTTGAATCACTGAGATTGGGATCTGTACTGATCAATTTAATGCATTTTGAATAGATTTTATTCAAATACAATTTCCACTTCTCATTACTGCAACAGTCCAACTAAGTAATAAGTTCAATTTTTTTTAAAACATTGCTCCCCTAATGAAAAGGCCTGAGTTAAACATAACACTGGGAAAATATATTCATACTGAACAAAAATATAAATGGAACATTTTCAAAGATTTTACTGAGTTCAAGTTCATTTAAGGAAATCAATCGATTGAAATAAATTCCCTAGGCCCTAATCTATGGATTTCACATGACTGGGCAGCGATGGGTGGGCCTATGCCCTCCAATTGGCAGCCTGGCCAACTCACTAGGGAGCCTGGCCCAGCCAATCAGAATGAGCTTTATTACAGACAGAAATACTCCTCAGAACCCTAATTTGAGCTTTTTAGCCGTTTTGTTGAGACGGCCAAGTGGCTAAAGGCAGAGTTTGAGAATACGAACCTCCTTCTGAAAGCATATAAGCAAATAAATTAACTTGTGCTCATCTAAAGACGACTACTCCTAGATGATGCATCATGGGTGAATACAATTTTTATTTAAAAACTGGAGTTTTTACAGGAACTTAGTGTTACCAAAATGAGATGCATGTCCAGACACTTTGTACATAAATATTATAGTAACACTTCATTTTTATTTCTGGACAAACTACAGCAACATATTTTGTTTTATTCAAATAAGTTAGGTTTTTCTGAAGTAAAATGACCTGCGAATTGAGTCTAGATGAATTTCAGTAATGTAAATTTGGGGTGAAAATGTAAAATAATTCAGGCAAATGTATATATAAGAAAAATGACACTTTGCCAAAATCTAAACATCTTAGTCCTTAAATCTAAAATTGTATTGGTTGTGTATGAAATTGTGCAGTGAAATGCATATGTTTGTACACAACACACACAGAATGTCAATTGATTTTTGCAGATGCATCATGGGTTTTGTAACTCACGTTTTAAAACTGGTTTCATGAGAATCACATGAATGCACCACTGCTTCACTCACTCAAACACCAAGCCAGAACACATACAAGTGGCCCTAACCTGAAACGGCCCTGGGTAGGGTTTATCCTGTGATGTACAGGTGGTGTCACACAGTATTGCGTTTTCTTCTCGCTAACAATGTCAAGGACACGTGTACAGTACAGTGAACAGCTGATGGGCAGTCCAGAGAAGACTGTTTGTTCTTGTGTACTGCACTTGATATTCAAACATGCACCCACCACCACTGAACGTGTTGTAACTTGCATCAGGTCTAGGCTCAAAGACTGAGTATTAAACAGTGTCTCCATGCTGTTTACTCTACCTATACTTGTACTTAGTTACCACTCTTTCTCCAAGTTGTCAGGTTTTGTAATTGTTTCACTTAGCTTTAGACCACATTACATATCAACCTTCTCCAACAAGCAAAGTGCTGATTAATTGTTCATCTTTGTCATTTCCAGGTGCTGCCGGTGTCTTGGTCGGGCATCCTTTTGACACTGTAAAGGTGGGTTTATGTTTTTTCTGGTTGGCAAATGCCTGGCAAGTGTCATTTTTTTCCTTAAAAATCACACTGAAATGAAATTCCTATTTAGCTACCGTGGGGTTTATCAAGGCTCCTCGAAAGGGCACGTTTGAATATAGATGAGATGACCTAAAGTGTTTGATAAAGTATGAAATATTCATGCTCTCTCCCAATCAAAACGTTTCAGGAACCGCATTTCTCAGCTTTTACTTGCAAATAGTAAACCGCACTTTTTTTCCAGACCACACACACGTGGGTATTTTGGCTCGTTTTCTGACCTAGAGTCATATCTACACACTGCTGTTTTAAAAAGTAGAACGCATAACATTCTTAACCCAGTGTCTTACTGCAACCCAGTCTGTTCTGTTCCAAGAACAGACATCTCCTTCTAGTTAGGACCAGAGCTAAAGAGCTGTTTTGTTGTCTCTGCATGGCATGTTGGCAGTGCATGTTGAAGCTTGCTGAGCAACAGTATCAGACTCACAATGTGCACACAACAAACAATTGACTTATCCAGAAGCATGCCAGGTTTCTGTCTGTTATAGTTGAGATTTCAAGATATTCCCTTTTTTTTTTTTTGTATGAGTGAGTGTATAGCCTCAAGCTCAGCTGACTCCTACTCTCATCATATGCATAACCCAAATATAGTTTTGACTAACACCTAAGCCACATGATATGTTGGAGCTGTGACAGCGTAGGTCATTGGAAAGCTCTGTAAATAAACAGTTGAGTTATACACTTCATTGGGTCATGGACTCTACAAGGTGTCAAGTTCTACAGGGATTCTGAACCATGTTGAGTCCAATGCGTCCCACAGTTGTCAGGATGTCCTTTGGGTGGTGGACCATTCTTAATACACACAGGAAACTTTGGATTATGGTATGTAACCCCAGTTCTTTGAAGGAGACAAGGGAGACCTCTCACTATGGGACTCGCCTTCTTTGCGGGTCATTGGTTGAAGCCTTATTCAATCACACCAGTCAGAGCTTTGTGGGTGTATGCCCTATGTGTCTATATAACACCCTGCACTGATCTGGTTTCCTCATTCTAAGAACTACCTCTTACACAAGTCAGAGAACAAAATATTCTATTTCAGTCAACTCGGTTCGACATCTCACTATGGAACACTTGCAGAATGCCCCGATTGCCAATATCCTGTTTCCTGAGAATCCTGTTGTGGTACACGGTAATGTGCCTGATCCATCCTACTTTGCTCCACCGCCAAGGACTGTGTGCGGAGGGAGGGCGCAGTTAACATCCAGGCGATAGAACCTCACCAAGGGGAAGCCCAACTAGCCACCGCACAAAGATGGAGATGCCTCTGAACAGTGCCCGTTGTGGCAATTCCTCTAGTGGAATGTTCTCGGACACCCAGGGGAGACTGCAATCCCCAACAACTGTACACCTTGGCGATAGCCTCCAATGGGAGAGGCGTTGTTCGGACAAAGCTCTACCCTGAGCAGGGTTGGCAAAGCAAACAGTTGGTCATAGTTTCATAATGGCCTAGTCCTGTCCATGTAGATGTGCAGGGCGCGCACCGGACACAATGTGTTAAGGCGCCGCTGCTCTGGAGAAGAGCACGTCGGAGGGTGGAAGAGGTCAGTGGCTTGAATACTGTAAGTCATGGGAATGCCCTTTAGAAATGAAAGCGACGTATCATAACCTTGAAGTAGTCGAGGGGGGGCAGCGCAAACTGAGTGCATGAAGGATGAAGCGAGGATGAACCGAGCATGCGTGAAGGTCGCTAGCGCGCTAGGCCAAGGCGAGAAACGGGGCCGATGTATATGTCACCATCGACCTATCGTCCGACCTGACAAGGACATGTCGGCCCTGTAGGAATGGACAAAAGTGCCAGAGGGCTAATAACAGTTTAGAGCTAGAACGTAGTCTGACCATACGCCGTTTACTGTACGCCCTTCGTGGACTGCTCCCTCCTCCCATCCCTATAGTGATGCATCTATTTGTCACTACTTTGCGTGTGAAGACTGTCCCAGTAGGGCAGCCCCGCGTCAGGAGGGATTGAAGTGCCGATAGACACTTTCCTGAGAGAAGCACGTACCTGTGGATAGACTAGTTCAAGCAGAGTGAGGTCACCCACCGCTGGATAGCTGAGTTAAGGAGACCAAGCAGAACCACTACAATCATGGAGCCTAGGAAGCCTCAGACGCGTCTAGTATGTGGCTGATGTTGCCGTGCAAAACAGAGGCAGTGGTGAAAATGTCACTCTCCATGGTGAGGGCTGCTTGACAGGCTACCGAGACAATCCCAAAAATATTTTCCATGTACTTCACTCTATGTCACTGGAGGACACTGGAGTCCAGCTGAGTGCAATGCACACAACTAGCGGGGTTGATGGGAGCCTCCATAGCGTATTCAACGCCGAGACAAGTAGTACAGAGCGTATGGGAATCTGTCCCGGACATGTAATGCCTGCAGTTGCCAGGGTGAGCGTTGATAGGCTTTTGCTGCTTTTTCTCCCCCTTCCCTGACGACTTGGCCGGTAAGCCTGTTGACATTGCGTTTCGGCAGGACGGACAAAAGCAAATGGAATTACCGGTTTAGCTAGCTAGCCACTCCAGGCGCTGCTCCTACAATGGGAAGTCGGGAGAGACACTGGGTAACGTGAGCTTGAGCCAGGTAAGCAGAAACAGACAGCTTTATTTACCAGGGTGGTGAGAAATAAATGCCGTCTTTATACTTTCAGTGTAGTGAATTAGCTGGCTTTCTTTACCTGAGTGTTGATAGCCAGCTAGCCGAGCTGTCGTGTGGGATACAAAGTGCCGACTCGGTCTGTAAACCAAGTAACTTGAGGTAGATCGAACGGCTGGGTTATCTTTCACAGGGGAATGAAAAAGGGATGGTGCTTCAATGGTGGGGTAACACACTGAAGAAACATAACCGCTCTTGCTAGCCAAACAAACTGAATGGGGCTTTAGCCCGGAGATTGCTAGCTACAACATCAGTGGTGCCGTTAGCCCACTAGCTAGCCAAGATACTCGAAAGTTCAGCTAGCTAACTCCGAAAGTGGGAACCGACAGAGCTAGAGACCCTGGGTAGAAGTAGCTAAAATTTGTGGGAACCTGCTATTAGCAGGATGCTAAAACAGTGCAGCTAGCTAGCTAACGACGCCAATTGTGTGAATGCCAGGCAACAGGTGTACAGTACCTAGCCGATAACAAAAAAGTGCTGCTATATGAGGTAACTTCACTCGGTAAAGTGAAGCTGAAGTAAGCAGCATTCCTGAAAAATAGAAAGCAAGCCACTCAATGCTATGTGTTGGGGTAGTAACCCACACCGAAAGGAACTGTTAAGTTGAGAGCTAGTTTACTGAATAAAGCTGTGTAACGGGCTAGATATAAGCCACTCGGGGCGTACACACACAGCTCTGATTGGCCTGTTAGGCGTGATTGAATAAGGCTTCAAATAATGACCCGCAAAAGGGGCCGTGTCACATAGTGAGATGTCGACTGAAAGAACTGTTGAGTGTGGAAAAACCCAGCAGTGTTGCAGCTCTTGACACAAACCGGTGCGCCTGGCACCTACCTACTACCATACCCTGTTCAAAGGCACTTCAATATTTTGTCTTGCGCATTCACCCTCTGAATGTCACACATACACAATCCATGTCTCAATGATCTCAAGGCTTAAAAATTATTCTTTAACCTGTCTCCTCCCCTTTTAACAAGGGATCATAGCTTTCACCTGGTCAGGTTGTTTTGTACACTCAGTGTATCTGCAGGTGTTCTTCTGTGTTTGTTTTTCCGTTTCACATTTTAGGGGTTTGCATTTTTGAATGCTATGGATCCCCCTGTATACAAGATTCTACTTCCAACCTGCCGGTAAAACATATTTTAAGGCAGTGTGCAAGGTATTTTTGAAAGTACATTTCTAGTAAAGTTATACCAATCATGGCAATACAGTTTTGCATGAGTGGCTATTTTGAGCCTAATAATCAGGTTTAATTGTTTTAATGATACAATTTACGAGGTTTATACTGAAATGTCTTCTAAGAGCTGTAATTTGCAGACACTGAATCTTGAAATATTTTTGCTGTGTACTCGTAATAATCTCTAAGCGTACAAGTTACAACACATGTATCAGGATATTTATACTTGATATTTTGACAATTTGAGTCAAACTTTAATTTTTTTATTAAAAAAAATATTTTGAGAACAGAAATGTGGAGAGAGGGACACTGTTTGTTTTATCCCTGAACAGGGAGGGCTGTCTTTAACAGCATAAGTGTCACTGTGTTTTAGATGAGGGATATACAACCTCTGCACGGATGTGTGACCTAGCTAGTAAGTACGGTCTAGGTCTTCTTTTTCTCCCCGTGTTTTGTTTTGTGAAGGAAAAAAAATATCTTCCAGACTTTAAATAAGTAGCACAAAATACTTAAAGAAAAAATATATATATTTTACTGTTTTGTCACCCAAATCAACTATTATATTGTAGTACATTTCACAATAACCTTTTTGTTGTTGTGTATATTCTCTTTTCCTATGCGTTTTATGTGTGATGTATTTATTGTTATTAAATGTGGCTGTATTGCCTTCTGTGCTTTTTCGCTAACATTGAGGCTTCCATTTTCAGGTACGACTCCAAGTTCAGAGTGTGGA
Organism: Salvelinus alpinus; assembly: GCF_045679555.1. Taxonomy (NCBI): domain Eukaryota; kingdom Metazoa; phylum Chordata; class Actinopteri; order Salmoniformes; family Salmonidae; genus Salvelinus; species Salvelinus alpinus. The sequence continues at coordinate 37,346,017 of NC_092110.1, read as the reverse complement.
CAGACCTCTGTACCGCGGCACGTATCACTGCTTCCAGTCTATCGTACGGCAAGAGTCGGTGAGTACGACCACTACCGTTACGGAATCAAGTCATAAACTGTTGACATGCGATTGCGTTTTAGAATTGTTGGCCTTTTTATAAAAGCATATTTCACTCCATCAGCAATGAGCTGAGAAGCTGCAGCATTTCTAGCGCTGTCTGACAAGTGATATTCCGCCCAAAATAGTCTAGGTATGTTGTGCACGTGCTATAAATGGCGACTAATGAAAATACACCTATAGACCTATAAGCATGACGGTCAAATGTGTTGACATTGACTGATATTTCCATCAATTAATTAAGAGCGTTATTTACGCAATGGGATTGTATTTTTTTTTTTATCCTGGTCAATTTGGCCGGCAATTTAAAAAACAAAAAAAATCTTCTGTTCATATAATTTATTTTGGTCAAAATCCGGCAATTACCAGCTAACGGAAACCCTGGTGTGTGGGTAGTCACCAGTGGTGAAATCCTTTCATTCAAATTGATTTGTTTTTGGAGGTGTTTGCCACTGCAGCGCCATGAGGCATTGCCATGTGCTCTGTGCAGTGCCAACTACTGTTGTACCATTTGGTTAGAACAGGGCTCTACTCAGAAGGGTCTCTTGCTAGTCTTGTGTTTCAATCATAGAGAATGATAGTGGCCAAAAGGCTGTTTTAGCATGGGCAGCTCCATTGAGGGCTTCCACCATTTTAAAGTTGTCAACTGGGTGGGAATTCCTATGGGTTGTAACCTCAATGGCGCTCCCAATGCTGTCACAGACGCTATAATGGCACATACTGTATATAAAGATGAGTCCTCTATCTATCTCTATGGCTTCAACACGGAGGTCAGTCTAGCAGAGAGCCTATTGGCCAGTCTGGGGGGGAGGAGGTTGGGAAAGATATCAGTAGCCAAGGTCAATCGGGGTGTTACGCCTGCTGCATGGCTAAATTAAGAGAACCACCTTGTCACTTGAGCCGGTTAAGTATTAGGGTAAGGCTGTCAGTATTATAGTGGAATAGCAGCTTAGTATTTTAGCCTTATGAAGAGTATGTCCTTAAACAACATTTATTGTGGTAAAAGTGTGATTTGGCTGTGGCAAACTACTACTAATGTGTGTTTGTGCCAAGTTCTTCAGCTTCATTCAACTTAAATTACCATATTACGTCTCTCGCTCTTTCTGTCTCTCGCTCTTTCTGTCTCTCGCTCTTTCTGTCTCTCGCTCTTTCTGTCTCTCGCTCTTTCTGTCTCTCGCTCTTTCTGTCTCTCGCTCTTTCTGTCTCTCGCTCTTTCTGTCTCTCGCTCTTTCTGTCTCTCGCTCTTTCTGTCTCTCGCTCTTTCTGTCTCTCGCTCTTTCTGTCTCTCGCTCTTTCTGTCTCTCGCTCCTTCTGTCTCGCTCTCGCTCTGCCGTGTGTCCACAGATGACGGGTCTGTACAAAGGCATTGGCTCCCCCATGATGGGCCTGACCTTTATCAATGCCATCGTGTTCGGTGTCCAGGGCAACGCCATGCGCAGGCTGGGCCACGACACGCCGCTCAACCAGTTCCTGGCCGGGGCGTCGGCGGGCGCGTTGCAGAGCGTCATTTGCTGCCCCATGGAGCTGGCTAAGACGCGCATGCAGCTGCAGGGGCTGGGCGAGAGGAAGTCCAAGCAGAAGCTGTACAAGAACTCTCTGGACTGCCTGGTGCGCATCTACCGGAAGGAGGGCTTCCGCGGTATCAACCGGGGTATGGTGACCACGCTAGTCCGTGAGACACCGGGTTTCGGGATCTACTTCCTGACCTACGACGTACTGACGCGCTCTCTGGGCTGTGAACCCGATGACCCCTACATGATCCTCAAGTTGCTGTTTGCCGGAGGCATGTCGGGCATCGCCTCGTGGATCTCCACCTACCCCGTGGACGTCATAAAGTCCCGGCTCCAGGCAGACGGCGTGGGCGGCCACAACAAGTACAATGGCATCGCTGACTGTGTGCGTCAGAGCCTGAAGCGAGAGGGCTGGCGGGTGTTCACGCACGGCCTCACCTCCACGCTGCTCCGGGCGTTCCCCGTCAACGCCACAACCTTCGCCACCGTGACTCTGTTCCTCATGTACATGCGAGACGATGAGGGCGCCGTCAAAGACTGCGAGCCCCTGCCTGCCCACTCCTCGCTCACTGTGAGCCCACAGCAGGCCCAGCCCTCAAGCTTGTGAATGGGAGAAGATGGTGTTTCTGCTCTGGTGACCCTTATTGGGTTGGAAGTGGGCCCACAATGCACCAGCTAATAAGCTGATGTGACTTGACCACTCAACGTCAGCTTCACGAAGGCTATTTTTACAAGATGTATGTATGTTCAGATGGTAAACCGCGCTTGTAAATACTTGTCCCGTTTTGACCTCTGGTTTTGTACAGAGCACCCTTTTTTATATAATTGTTTAGTCTTTTTGAGAACTAATTGGTAAATCGTGGGGGGGAAAACTAGCAGTGAAAAAGCACAAAAATGGCTGACCTAGTCATCCCTTATACATGTATATGTGTGCACAGCTGAGTATATTTATGTATGTCTGAAGGGCTTGTGGTAATGACTGGAGTGGAATCTGTGTAGAATAGTATCAAACACATGGTTTCCAGGCGTTTGATACCGTTCCATTTGTTCCGTTCCGGCCATTTATTATGAGCCGTTTTCCCCTCAGCAGCCTCCACTGGTCTGAAGGTATGTACGTATGCTCTACTGTATAGATACATGAAGCTTTCCTATTAAAATACTCATTAGTAGAGTCCGAGCCAGCGATTCCAAACTAAGGGTCCATTCACACAGCTCGAGGGGGGGAACTCATCCAGGAAGGAAGCCATTTCATTGGTTCTAATCAATGATTTTGCCGGCTAGGACCAATGAAATTACTTCCTTGCATAGATTTTTACGGCGAGCAGTGTGAATGCACCCCCATAGGTCCGAGTGAAGATTCTCTCAAGGATTTTTTTTAATCTACCCTGTTAGAATGCCACTGGATATTCCAGAGTTGGGTGTGAGGTCTGCATTAGCTGGTTCCTGATTTAAATTACTCTTGGCTAAATTTACACAGGCAGCCCAATTCTGATCTTTTGCCCAATTGTTGGTGAAAGAGCTGATCTGTTTGTTCAAAATACCAGTTATTGCAAAATAGATCAGAATTGGGCTACCTGGGTAAAAGCAGCCTTAGTTCTTCTTGATAATCCTAAAGTTAAACACAGTCATGGATTTCAACTCTGTCTTGTCTCAGACCTTGTAAAAGTGACACCTTATTTTTCATTTTACTGAAAGATTCAGAATTAACTGAAACGTTTGCTCGTGTGTGCTGAAATGACTGCATGAAATGTCATGAGCGAAGTGCAGAGCAAAAAATTATAATTGTTTTGATTAAAAACATTTTTTAGTACAATAGCATTGTACTGTATTTGAGGCGGCGCAGTCCCTAGCAGTATAAAACAGCCTGATTCTGTTACATTTTGGGCAAAAGTGGTACATTTTTTACAAACAAACATGATATTGACTATACATCTCATGATTTCTATTTGATAAATTATTCTACACGCATGATATATGTATGTGTAAAGGAATCTCTTGAATATTGCGTCCATTCACGTACAGACCTTGAATTGCAACCGTGTGGTTCACAAGAACATGTTACATTACTAGTTTCTATATGGTGGACGACACTGCTTGTACAGAGATGTGTTACTCATGATGTATTTATACTGTGAACTTGGGTCAGTGCTTTCGCTCCCTCGTCTTGTTTCTTTTATAGCACCTAGACATTCAAGGGCAACTTAACTAAATGGAATGCTGCTTCCTTTCTGTTTTACTGTAATGTAAAACGACCAATCAGAGCTAGATATTTGTTCAGAAGAGCACAAGTGCTTGAAAAGGCCATTTACTCTTAATTTGTACGTGTCATATTTGTTCTGTATCGGTCGTAATGTCTTTCAACCAAAGCAATATGTGGGGGAAAAACATGTCAGAATAAAACTATATGAAATTAGTCTTTGTCATGTCTTTTCAAGACACAGTAACTGAGTACCGTTGTCTGTATTTCTGCCTAAGGCCAGGATTCAATACGATCGCCATTTAAGGTAATTTCCGATTTTGAGCTGACATGCAGCGACGGGTCTACTGAACATTGGCTTTTAAAAGGTGCGTTGTGGTCAACAGTGCGATCGTCATGAAGCTCAACCTTAAGCACATGTAAGGCTAAGCCTGATGCTGTTTTTCATAACCTCTAGTAAATGGCAGCATACGACTGGGGAAAATCCACTTGAATGTTCCTCCCAACTGGTAATTACTAGTGGGAAACTAGTCTATCATCCCGAGCCCCTACTTCTCCCACATGCTGACCTCTGCTAAAGAAATGCCCTTAACAGCAGCAACAAAATATTATTCATGAAGAATCTTTTAATATAGTTTTGGAGGACCATTATTTGTTTGAGCGTGATAGCTGTACTTTTACTTTATGGTTGACACAGTTTGTTTGTCGTTAGCCAATTGGCATTCTCAACGCGTTAAAAGCATGTGAAGGCGTACAACTCGTTGCTCATCGTTTACAGCCCAGTCAAAGCTCTTCTCTGTCCCAGGCACCCCAACGGTGGAACCAGCTTCCCACAGAAGCTAGGACAGCATATTCATAGTCTGGAAAAACCCACCTCTTCACCCCCCCCCCCCCAAAAGGGCCTTTCATGATCTTACACTCACACTTGTCTTTTCCTACTAGCACTGACAGCTACTTTGAGAAGAAATGTACATATTGTGTTATGTGTTTGTCCCACCTAGCTACATTTTTTAAAAGATGAATGCCTTAAACTAAGTCGTTCTGGATAAGAGCGTCTGCTAAATGTAATACCTTGTTGATCAGTGCATATCCGTATCCATCTACCATATGTTAAATCATAGTATAGGTGCATCTCAAACTGAAGGTGACAGGCACTGCTCTAGGACAGGCAGAAATAGATTTTGAAGGCAAAACAAAGGTCCAAGAATGTGTTTTTTTATTTTTTATTCTAGGGCAAAAGAAGGAAATGATTTCTGAAATGCTCCGGTAATGCTGGTTTGGTTTTGAGAAAGGAGTCGTGTGTGTGTGTGTAGGTGGATAGGGCTTTGTTACCATCAAGTCGAAGTACAATCCGTTTCTCAAACACAGCACTGTTATATTCAGACCGTGTTATGGGCTATATCAATCCATAGTGCATGCTTGTTCCCAGAGTCATCTTATGTAATGTGGTTGTGTACTTGTATGCAATTGTTATAAAGACTGGAATGCAACCAGTGTAAGTGCAGATAACAGCAGTAGACCAATGACGTGTCCTAAAGTCAGTCTCTTCTGTATGTAAGGAAAGAGTGACGACTTGTGGTTCAGACAGACTACTAATCTCGCTTGCCAGACTCCTGGAATTCCACCCCCAGAGTGTGGGAAAGACAGCGGCTGTGCGAAGACACTACAGACATAAGGTTGAAATTGCATGTTATCTGCTACAGTCAAATATTGAGGATACAATCAACTATAAATGTTGAACAAAGAGGATATGAATCTAACACTAAGAAATTTAGGAGTATGAACTTCATTTTGTGTACTTATATCTGTCAATGTGTTTTGACTGAATCATGTCAAACACTTGTGAATTTGTTTTGGAATAAAGCAATTTAGTTATAGAAAAATTGTGAATTTTTATTCCTGCAATTGAAACCACATATTTGATCTCTTTTCAAAATATGAACACAAAAATAAAACCTTTATTTGAACAGAAATGGTAATAACAAAACAAACACAGTGGCACATTGTATTCCCAATGTGCATCCACCATACTGTACATTCACCTTAGTGTCCGTCAAGTCTTATTTCAATGTGCAATAAATATTTACAGCAAGGCTGGGCCTTGTTCATTAGGGAACACAACTGAAAACATTTTGCAATCGGGAATAAAAATGACTGTTTCTTATTGGACAAGTCCAGATAATCCCTCCCTGTTTCAGTCGGTTTTATTCCATTTGGTGCCACAATTCCAGGCCATGATGCCGTTAGAGGTCCTGTTTGAGGGAAATTGTCCTTCAGGGTCAGTTGTAGGATCATCTCACTCTCCACAAATCCTAACCAGTAACCATTAGGGAGGAAAAAGGGCAAAACTGACCCTAGGTCAGTGCCAATGGGGAACTAGGCAGCGATGGCTGGCTAAAGGCTGCACTTCCTGGCTGTGGTGGTGTAACAGGAGTAGCGTAGGCAGTGGTAGATCTCCTCGGCTCTGGGGCAGCTCACATACTCCCCCTTCTGGAGAGCCTCGACAGAGCTACGAGTTGAGGGGACGGGCAGTGTTCCTCGACTGGAGCTGCAAGTCGAGGGGAGGGGCAGTGTTCCTCGACTGGAGCTACAAGTCGTGGGGAGGGGCAGTGTTCCTCGACTGGAGCTGCAAGTCGAGGGGAGGGGCAGTGTTCCTCGACTGGAGCTACAAGTCGAGGGGAGGGGCAGTGTTCCTCAACTGGAGCTACAAGTCGTGGGGAGGGGCAGTGTTCCTCGACTGGAGCTACAAGTCGTGGGGAGGGGCAGTGTTCCTCGACTGGAGCTACAAGTCGAGGGGAGGGGCAGTGTTCCTCGACTGGAGCTACAAGTCGAGGGGAGGGGCAGTGTTCCTCGACTGGAGCTACAAGTCGAGGGGAGGGGCAGTGTTCCTCGACTGGAGCTACAAGTCGAGGGGAGGGGCAGTGTTCCTCGACGGAGCTACAAGTTGAGGGGAGGGGCAGTGTTCCTCGACTGGAGCTACAATGAATTAAATGTTATTTTTGTGTCAAATCGTCAATTGGCAACCCATCCATTATGGGATTAATTGACACATAAACAAACATTACAATAATTCACTGTGGTAATTAAATGATAATACTTCTTCCTGCGTTCTCTGCATTGCACATCACATAAAGAGTGAAAAAGTAAATCAATACATAATTGTAAATAAGGTTATTCAAACAATAATTACATCCCTAGAGCAGTAAAATAATATATATATATACACACTGCATATTTACACATACATACACACTGCATATATACACATACCTACATACATATATACACACTGCATATATACATATACATATATACCTACATATACACTGCATATATACACATACATACATACCTACATATACACACTGCATATATACACATACCTACATACATACATACACACTGCATATATACACATACATACATACACACTGCATATATACTCATACATACATAGGGAAGGGGAGGGGCAGTGTTCCTCGATCGAGCTACGAGGGGAGGGGCAGTGTTCCTTGACGGAGCTACAAGTCGAGGGGAGGGGCAGTGTTCCTAGACGGAGCTACAAGTCGAGGGGAGGGGCAGTGTTCCTTGACGGAGCTACAAGTCGAGGGGAGGGGCAGTGTTCCTCGACGGAGCTACAAGTCGAGGGGAGGGGCAGTGTTCCTCGACGGAGCTACAAGTCGTGGGGAGGGGCAGTGTTCCTTGACGGAGCTACAAGTCGAGGGGAGGGGCAGTGTTCCTTGACGGAGCTACAAGTCGAGGGGAGGGGTAGTGTTCCTCGACGGAGCTACAAGTCGAGGGGAGGGGCAGTGTTCCTCGACGGAGCAACAAGTAGAGGGGAGGGGCAGTGTTCCTCGACTGGAGCTACAAGTTGAGGGGAGGGGCAGTGTTCCTCGACGGGAGCTACAAGTTGAGGGGAGGGGCAGTGTTCCTCGATCGAGCTACGAGGGGAGGGGCAGTGTTCCTTGACGGAGCTACAAGTCGAGGGGAGGGGCAGTGTTCCTAGACGGAGCTACAAGTCGAGGGGAGGGGCAGTGTTCCTTGACGGAGCTACAAGTCGAGGGGAGGGGCAGTGTTCCTCGACGGAGCTACAAGTCGAGGGGAGGGGCAGTGTTCCTCGACGGAGCTACAAGTCGTGGGGAGGGGCAGTGTTCCTTGACGGAGCTACAAGTCGAGGGGAGGGGCAGTGTTCCTTGACGGAGCTACAAGTCGAGGGGAGGGGTAGTGTTCCTCGACGGAGCTACAAGTCGAGGGGAGGGGCAGTGTTCCTCGACGGAGCAACAAGTAGAGGGGAGGGGCAGTGTTCCTCGACTGGAGCTACAAGTTGAGGGGAGGGGCAGTGTTCCTCGACGGGAGCTACAAGTTGAGGGGAGGGGCAGTGTTCCTCGACGGTAGCTACAAGTTGAGAGGAGGGGCAGTGTTCCTCGACGGGAGCTACAAGTTGAGGGGACGGGCAGTCTTCCTCGACGGGAGCTACAAGTTGAGGGGAGGGGCAGTGTTCCTCGACGGGAGCTACAAGTTGAGGGGACGGGCAGTGTTCCTCGACGGGAGCTACAAGTTGAGGGGAGGGGCAGTGTTCCTCGACGGAGCTACAAGTAGAGGGGAGGGGCAGTGTTTATACCATATAATCTGGATGGATGAATGGATTCTAGTTCTATTGTTAGAAATACCAAGTATCGTATTATTTTAGCTCAATTCTGTTCGATTTCCTGATGGTGGTATCAATAAATCAAATCAAATCAAATCAAATCAAATTTTATTAGTCACATACACATGGTTAGCAGATGTTAATGCGAGTGTAGCGAAATGCTTGTGCTTCTAGTTCCTCATATTATTGCTATCATCAATTCTGGGGCACTTTAGCTGAATGACTACCCTGTTGGTTGCATGGTCTTTCCACTTCAACAAATCGGAATTGAAATGCAATTAGAATGGAAATGGACTGGAATCCACTGCTGCTTTGACGTGTCAATGCACTGATGTACCAGCAATATGTTTGTATTGTGGTATGCTGCTTTTCTTGGCCAGGGCTTACTTGAAAAAGAGAGGTGAATCTCAACGTGTCTTTTGTTAACTTTTTTTTGTTATCAAATGTATTATAAATGAAAGCTTACAGAGATGCCCAATTAATTTGACTGCCCCTACCTGCTGACCAGGTGGCCCACCGATCTGAACCTATGGCTCATGTTGTATTCGGCGCACGTGACAAATAACATTTGATTTGATTTGTTGAGGGTTTTGACAGCTGACGCAGGGCAGCGTCTGTTAGAGTAGCAACATCTGCTGCCTGTGACCTTTTGACTGATAGTAGAAAGGTCATGTTGAACCCTGTCTGATCTTTCTACTCTTACATGTATTATTTTATCAAACTTCCTTGAACATTTTTGTGATACGCACCATCTGCCGAGACAAGTCAAGTGCCCACTGTCACAATCAAACAAAAGTGAGCATACTTTAGAAATCTAGAAAATCAGGAATTGAACCCACAGGAAGTATTCCAGCCAACTGGTTCTGTTCAAAAGTGAACGTGTGCCCTCCCTCACCTAGTTTGGTGCAGTCCTTCTCTACGATGAGACATACACGATCAAAAAGGCCCTGCAGGCTGGTTACTCTCTCCACCAACCGTTTGCTGTTTGGCATCCCGGCCAGCTCCGATTGACTCTGCCTATCCACCGCTATGCGGTTACTGACCACAAAGTCGACGCCATCCAGCGAGCGCACGTGGGCTGTAACGGCGTGGCGTTGACGCAGGCTGGACACCAGTACAGAGACAAGGCCCGACGGCCCCGGCGACGAGGCAGGGGGCTCGCTTAGAGTGGCAGCCTGACAGATGGAGCTCTGAGCCTGGGGTTCTGAGGAGGTGGAGGAGGTAGCCTGGGGAAAGACACAACATAGACATTTAGGGATAAATCAAATTAATAAGATACTGTGAAATAGTACTACTTCTGAAATCCAGAATCTGGAAGATTCTATTCTTCATTTGAAATCTAAGTGTACCCTAGGGTGATGAAAATGGTAGAACAACAGTTCTGTGTACTGATTCAAACATCTGCTGTTTACAGTAACTCAATATCCGTTGGTACGTGATACTAAGTGAATCTATTGCCGTTTAATAGCAGTTTAGTAATTGGATTAGCATCTGACCTCTATCATCTGAGCTGTGTCATCTGAGCTGTATCATCTGAGCTGTATGATCTGAGCTGTATCATCTGAGCTGTATCATCTGAGCTGTATCATCTGAGCTGTGTCATCTGAGCTGTGTCATCTGAGCTGTGTCATCTGAGCTGTATCATCTGAGCTGTATCATCTGAGCTGTGTCATCTGAGCTGTATCATCTGAGCTGTATCATCTGAGCTGTGTCATCTGAGCTGTGTCATCTGAGCTGTGTCATCTGAGCTGTATCATCTGAGCTGTATCATCTGAGCTGTGTCATCTGAGCTGTATCATCTGAGCTGTGTCATCTGAGCTGTATCATCTGAGCTGTGTCATCTGAGCTGTGTCATCTGAGCTGTGTCATCTGAGCTGTATCATCTGAGCTGTGTCATCTGAGCTGTATCATCTGAGCGATATCATCTGAGCTACAGTTGAAGTCGGAAATTTACATACACCTTAGCCAAATACATTTGAACTCAGTTTTTCACAATTCCGGGCATTTAATCCCAGTAAAAATTCCCTGTCTTAGGTCAGTTACGATCACCACATTTTTTTAAGAATGTGAAATGTCAGAATAATAGTAGAGAGAATGATTTATTTCACCTTTTATTTCTTTCATCACATTCCCAGTGGGTCAGACGTTTACATACACTCAATTAGTATTTGGTAGCATTGCCTTTAAATTGTTTAAATTGGGTCAAATGTTTCGGGTAGCCTTCCACAAGCTTCCCACAATAAGTTGGGTGAATTTTGGCCCATTCCTCCTGGCAGACCTGGTGTAACTGAGTCAGGTTTGTAGACCTCCTTGCTTGCACACGCTTTCTCAGTTCTGCCCACAAATGTTCTATAGGATGAGGTCAGGGCTTTGTGATGGCCACTCCAATACCTTGACTTTGTTGTCCTTAAGCCATTTTCCACAACTTTGGAAGTATGCTTGGTGTCATTGTCCATTTGGAAGACCCATTTGTGACCAAGCTTTAACTTCCTGACTGATGTCTTGAGATGTTGCTTCAATATATCCACATAATTTTCCATCCTCATGATGCCATCTATTTTGTGAAGTGCTCCAGTCCCAAGTTGTTTAAAGGCACAGTCAATTTAGTGTATATAAACTTCTGAACCACTGGAATTGTGACGCAGTGAATTATAAGTGAAATAATCTGTCTGTAAACAATTGTTGGACAAATTACTTGTGTCATGTACAAAGTAGATGTCCTAATCAACTTGCCAAAACTAGTTTGTTAACAAGAAATTTGTGGAGTGGTTGAAAAACTAGTTTTAATGACTCCAACCTGTGTATGTATGTAAGTGTATGTAAACTTCCGACTTCAACTGTATATCATCTTTGCTATATCTGAGCTCTATCATCTGAGTGGATCTGAGCTGTATCATCTGGGCTATATCATGTGACCTATATCTGATCAGTACATTATCACACTATCTGAGGCTATTTACTTGAGGACAACAGAGACTCTGACTGCTCAAAGTCCTGCTCCTCAGACAGGAAGGCCTGCTGGTGGAGCCTCTGGTGACACCTCTCTTCCTGCTGCTTCTCTCTAGGCCCCCTCACGGAGCTCGCCGAAAAGGTCCTGCAGGTTCCATTAGGGTCTCTAGGCCCCACCACAGAGCTCGCTGAGGAGGATCTGGTAGCTCCACTAGGGGGCGCCTGCTGCTGTGGACCTTTAAACACAGAGTAATTCTCTTGCTGTGCCTCAGATGGCCTGCAGAGGGAAGCAACACCTCAGTTTGTATGTGGTGAGTGTGAAAGTCAGTGTGTGTGTGTGTGTGTGTGTGTGTGTGTGTGTGTGTGTGTGTGTGTGTGTGTGTGTGTGTGTGTGTGTGTGTGTGTGTGTGTGTGTGTGTGTGTGTGTGTGTGTGTGTGTGTGTGTGTGTGTGTGTCAGTGGAGGCTCCTCAGAGGAGGAAGGGGAGGACAATCCTCCTCAGTGAATTTCATAAAAATCTAAATAGTGAAACATTTAAAAAGTTATATTTTTAAAAACGGGGATAAACATACACAATTTGTCCAACAGAAACTAATTTGCAACTTTTGGACTAATGATTACACCCTAATGATTACACATCTCCACCCCGTTGATCCTCAACACTGGGGCCCCACAAGGGTGCGTTCTCAGCCCTCTCCTGTACTCCCTGTTCACCCATGACTGCGTGGCCATGCATGCCTCCAACTCAATCATCAAGTTTGCAGACGACACTACAGTGGTAGGCTTGATTACCAACAACGACGAGGGAGGTGGTGAGGGCCTTCGGAGTGTGGTGTCAGGAAAATAACCTCACACTCAACGTCAACAAAACAAAGGAGATGATCGTGGACTTCAGGAAACAGCAGAGGGAGCACCCCCCTATACACATCGACGGGACAGCAGTGGAGAAGGTGTAAAGTTTTAAGTTCCTCGACGTACACATCACGGACAAACTGAAATGGTCCACCCACACAGACAGCGTGGTGAAGAAGGCGCAACAGCGCCTCTTCAACCTCAGGAGGCTGAAGAAATTTGTCACCAAAAACACTCACAAACTTCTACAGATGCACAATCGAGAGCATCCTGTCGGGCTGTATCACCGCCTGGTACGGCAACTGCTCCGCCCACAACGCATCACCAGGGGCAAACTACCTGCCCTCCAGGACACCTACATTACCTGATGTCACCGGAAGGCCAAAAAGATCGTCAAGGACAACTACCACCCGAGCCACTGCCTGTTCACCCCACTATCATCCAGAAGGCGAGGTCAGTACAGGTGCATCAAAGCTGGGACCGAGAGACTGAAAAACAGCTTCTATCTCAAGGACATCAGACTGTTAAACAGCCATCACTAACATTGAGTGGCTGCTGTCAACATACTGACTCAAATCTCTAGCCACTTTAATAATAAAAAATTTGTTGTAATAAATGTATCACTAGTCACTTTAAACAATGCCACTTTATATATTGTTTACATACCCTACATTACTCATCTCAAATGTATATACTGTACTCTATACCATCTACTGCATCTTGCCTATGCTGTTTGGCGATTGCTCATCCATATATTTATATGTACATATTCTTATAAGGTAGTAGTTGTGAAATTGTTAGATTACTTGTTAAATATTACTGCACGGTCGGAACTAGAAGCACGAGCATTTCGCTACACTCACATTAACATTTGCTAACCATGTATATGTGACCAATAAACATTTATTTAATTTGAAGTGTGCAAGGCAATATTGAATGTGTCACTGTCTGTCACCTTGATTACAAAAAATTATCTCGACCTGTGCACCTATGTTGTAAACTTTAATTCATAGGCTAGGTTTAAAAATATACATATATATTTAACCTTTATTTAACTAGGCAAGTCAGGTGAGAACAAATTTTATTTACAATGACGGCCTACCAAAAGGCAAAATGCTTCCTGCGGGGATGGGGGCTGGGATAAAAAAATAAAAATATAGGACAAAAAACACACATCATGACGAGAGACCACAACACTACATAAAGAGAGACCTAAGACAAACAACATAGCATGGCAGCAACACATGACAACACAGCATGGTAGTAACACAACATGGCAGGAGCACAGCATGGTAGCAGCACAAAACATGGTACAAACATTATTGGGCACAGGCAACAGCACAAAGGCAAGAAGGTAGAGACAACAATACATCACGCGAAGTAGGCACAACTGTCAGTAAGAGTGTCGATGAGTCTTTGAATTAAGAAATGGATATAAAACTGTCCAATTTGAGTGAAATTTAAAGAGGAGCGACCCAGGGATGTGTGTGCTTTGGGGACCTTTAACAGAATGTGACTGGCAGAACTGGTGTTGTACGTGGAGGATGAGGGCTGCGGTAGGTAACTCAGATAGGGGGGAGTGAGGCCTAAGAGGGTTTTATAAATAAGCATCAACCAGTGGGTCTTGCGACGGGTTTACAGAGGAGTATAGAGTGCTGTGGTCTGTCCTATCAGGAGCATTGGTGGAAAATCTGATGGCCGAATGGTAAAGAACATCTAGCCACTCGAGAGCACCCTTACCTGTCGATCTATAAATTACATGTCCGTAATCTAGCATTGGTAGGATGGTCATCTGAATCAGGGTTAGTTTGGCATCTGGGGTGAAAGAGGAGCGATTACGATAGAGGAATCCAAGTTTAGATGTAACCTTAGCCTGCAACTTTGATATGTGCTGAGAGAAAGACAGTGTACCGTCTAGCCATACTCCCAAGTACTTGTATGAGGTGACAAGCTCAAGCTCTATACCCTCAGAGGTAGTAATCACACCAGTCTTCTTACCAAACCACATGACCTTTGTTTTGGACAAGGTTAAGGGCAGAGAAAGCTTGTTAGACACTAAGAAAGCTTTGTTGTAGAGCGTTTAACACAAAATCCAGGGAGGGGCCAGCTGAGTATAAGACTGTATCATCTGCATATAAATGGATGAGAGAGCTTCCTACTGCCTGAGCTCCAGTTGAAGTCGGAAGTTTACATACACTTAGGTTAGAGTCATTAAAACTCACTTTTCAACCACTCCACACATTTCTTGTTAAAAAATTATACTTTGGGCAAGTCAGTTAGGACATCTACTTTGTGCATGACACAAGTAATTTTTCCAACAATTGTTTACAGACAGATTATTTCACTTATAATTCACTGTATAACAATTCCAGTGCGTCAGAAGTTTACATACACTAAGTTGACTGTGCCAAGCTGTTGACAGCTTGGAAAATGGCTTTAGAAGCTTCTGTTAGGCTAATTGACATCATTTGTGTCATATGGAGGTGTACCTGTGGATGAATTTCAAGGCCTACCTTCAAACTCAGTGCCTCTTTGCTTGAGATCATGGGAAAATCAAAAGAAATCAGTCAAGACCTCAGAAAAAAAATTGGAGACCTCCACAAGTCTGGTTCATCCTTGGGAGCAATTTCCAAATGCCTGAAGGTACCACGTTTATCTGTACAAACAATAGTACACAAGTATAAACACCATGGGACGACACAGCCGTCATACCACTCAGGAAGGAGACGCGTTCTGTCTCCTAGAGATGAACGTACTTTGGTGCGAAAAGTACAAATCAATCCCAGAACAACAGCAAAGGACCTTGTGAAGATGCTGGAGGAAACAGGTACAAAAGTATCTATATCCACAGTAAAACGAGTCCTATATCGACATAACCTGAAAGGCCGCTCAGCAAGGAAGAAGCCACTGCTCCAAAACTGCCACAAAAAAAGCCAGACTACGGTTTGCAACTGCACATGGGGACAAAGATCGTACTTTTTGGAGAAATGTCCTCTGGTCTGATAAAACAAAAATATAACTGTTTGGCCATAATGACCATCATTATGTTTGGAGGAAAAAGGGGGATGCTTGCAAGCTGAAGTACACCATCCCAACCGTGAAGCACGGGGGTGGCAGCATCGTGTTTTGGTGGTGCTTTGCTGCAGGAGGGACTTGTGCACTTCACAAAATAGATGGCATCATCAGGGAGGAAAATTATGTGTATATATTGAAGCAACATCTCAAGACATCAGCCAGGAAGTTAAAGCTTGGTCGCAAATGGGTCTTCCAAATGGACAATGACACCAAGCATACTTCCAAAGTTGTGGCAAAACGGCTTAAGGACAACAAAGTCAAGGTATTGGAGTGTCCATCACAAAGCCCTGACCTCAATCCTATAGAAAATTTGTGGGCAGAACTGAAAAAGCGTGTGCCAGCAAAAAGGCCTACAAACCTGACTCAGTTACACCAGCTCTGTCAGGAGGAATGGGCCAAAATTCCCCCAACTTATTGTGGGAAGCTTGTGGATGGCTACCCAAAATGTTTGACCCAAGTTAAACAATTTAAAGGCAATGATACCAAATACTAATTGAGTGTATGTAAACTTCTGACCCACTGGGAATGTGATGAAAGAAATAAAAGCTGAAATAAATTATTCTCTCTACTGTTATTCTGACATTTCACATTGTTAAAAAAAAGTGGTGCTCCTAACTGATCTAAGACAGGGCATTTTTACCAGGATTAAATGTCAGGAATTGTGAAAAACTGAGTTTAAATGTATTTGGTTAAGGTGTATGTAAACTTCAGACTTCAACTGTATGTTGCTAATGTACATTGAGAAGAGTGTGGGGCCTAGGATCGAGCCTTGGGGTACTACTCCCTTGGTGACAGGCAGTGGCTGAGACAGCAGATGTTCTGACTTTATACACTGCACTCTTTGAGAGAGGTAGTTAGCAAACCAGGCCAAAGACCCCTCAGAGACACCAATACTCCTTAGCCGGCCCACAAGAATGGAATGGTCTACCGTATCAAAAGCTTTGGCCAAGTCAATAAAAATATCAGCACAACATTGCTAGTTTTTCCTAGCCACCGTGCCTCTACACCTGCATTGCTTGCTGTTTGGGGTTTTAGGGCTTCATAATAAAAAATAAAAAATGGATTTGATTTCTTAGAATCAATGGCAATGGTAACATCATTTAGGACCTTTAAGCTTGCACTGACACATCCATAACCTGAGAGGAAACCAGATTGCATACCAGAGATAATACTATAGACATCAAGAAAGCCAGTCAGTTGATTATTGACAAGTTTTCCCAACACTTTTGATAAACAGGGCAAAATAGAAATTGGCATATAACATTTTATAACATTCAGCTTGATCGCCCCCTTTGAATAAAGGACGCACCGTGGCTGCCTTCCAAGCAATGGGAACCTCCCCAGAGAGGAGAGACAGGTTAAAAAGGTCAGAGATAGGCTTGGCAATGATAGGGGCAGCAACCTTAAAGAAGGCTCTAAACCATCTGACCCAGATGGTTTTTTGGAGTCAAGTTTTAGGAGCTCCTTTAGCACCTCGGACACAGTGACTGCCTGCAGGGAGAAACTTTGTAGCGGGGAAGGGGAAAAAGAGGGAGGTACATCAGGATTAGTTGCATTAGAAGGGGTGGGAGGTGAGGAAATGTTGGATGGGCAATGAGGCATGGCTGAGTCAAATAGGAATCCTGACTTAATGAAGTGGTGATTAAAGAGCTCAGCCATGTGCTGCTTGTCAGTAACAACCACATCATCATCATTAAGGGACATGAGCAGCTGAGGAGGAGGGTTTATTCTCCAGGTCTTTACATGTTTTCCAGACCTTTTGGGATTAGACCCACAGAGAGAGAACTGACCTCCCAGATCGCATCAGTGCACTTATTTCTCATTTGCCTGAACGAGAGCCAGTCAGCCTGAGTATGCGTGTGCCGAGCCTTTTGCCAAATGGAATTCTTGAGGTGGAGTAACTCTGCCAGATCACGGTAGAACCAGTGGCTGAATCTGTTTTTAATTCTCATTTTCTTTATGGGGGCGTGTTTGTTAACAATACCACTGAAAATAGAAAAAAAGAAGGTCCAAGCGTCTTCGACACCAATTTACAGAGGCCAGGTCATGAAGGAAGGCTTGCTCATTTAATTTTTTTAGCAAGCGTCTATGACAAATGAGGACAGATTGTTTCACTGAGCAGCCATTACAAACACAGGCTGTAAAACAGTGATCACTAAGGTCATTACAGAAAACACCAGACTGATACCTATCAGAATTATTTGTGAGGATAACATCAAGGAGAGTAGTCTTTTCTGGGTGTTTGGAGTCATACCTTGTGGGATTGGTAATAATCTGAGATTATTAAGATTTAGGGAGTCCCATTGCTTTAGGACTTGGTCAGATGGTTTAAGCATGTCCCAGTTTAGGTCACCTAGCAGGACAAATTCAGACTTAGTGTAAGGGGCCAGGAGAGAGCTTAGAGCAGGTAGGGTACAGGCCGGTGCTGATGGAGGACGATAACACCCAGCAACAGTCAACAAAGAGCTATTTGAAAGTTTAATGCTTAAAACCAGCAAATCAAATTATTTGGGAACAGATTTGGTGGAGACAACAGAGCAATGAAGATTGCCACTCCACCACATTTGGAAGATCTGTCTTGCTGAAAAAGATTATAACCAGAAAGGTTAACATCAATATTTAAAACACTCTTTCTTAACCACTTCTCAGTAATGACCAACACATTTGGATTGGAGCTGTGAACCCACACTTTCAATTTATCAAGTTTAGGTAATAAGCTTCTAGTGTTAACGTGCAGAAAACCCAGGCTTTTATGAGAGCAGAAATCCGTGAAGCAAATATCAGAGCACAAATCAGAATTGGGGCTAGCAACAGTAGATGGGCCAGGGTGTACATGCCCATTTCCAGATATCATCAGCGGTAGTAGCCACCTCATGATGGGTACAGGGGAAATTAGAGTATCATGTAGTAGCCTAAAACTATCGATGTTACATTGAACTGGGTGAATGGAATATGAATGACAGTCATCCAATATGCTGTAATAGAAATAAGGCCATGCTCATTAAAAAATAATAATAATCATCCCTCATCTCAAACGGCACCGACCGCCACTGATGTGTGTGTGTGTATTTGTGTGTGTTGGGGTGTCAGTATGTGTGTGTGTGTGCATAGAGTCGAGAGGGTCAGCAGTATTATGTCTTGGGGGTAGAAGCTGTTCAGGGTCCTGTGTGTTCCAGACTTGGTGCACTGGAATCGCTTTACCATGAGATAGCACAGAGAACAATCTATGGCTTGTGTGGCTGGAATGTTTGAAAAAATGTTGGGCCTTCCTCTGACACCGCCTGGTATAGAGGTCCAGGATAGCAGGGAGCTCGGTCCTAGTGATGTACTGGGCCGTACTCACCACACTGTGTAGCGCCATGTGGTCGGGTGCCTTGCCGATGCCGTACCAAGCGGCGACTGCTCCTTGTCTTCTGTTTCTAGGCCCATCCCTCCCCCCCGTGTCATCGATGGCCAGCCAGCGTACACGGTGAGATGCCTCCTGAGGGTTCGACCACGGGGCAGGGGTTTCCAGTACCTGGTCGACTGGGTGGGTTATGGCCCGGAGGAGAGGTGCTGGGTTCCCCCTAAAGACATCGTGGACCCGGCCCTCATTGCCGACTTTCACTCCCAGCACCCCAGTCAAGCAGGTATCCGCCCAGGTGGAACACCAGGTGGCGTCCCTAGAGGGGGGGGTGGGGGGGGGTACTGTCACGCCCTGATCTGTTTCACCTGTCCTTGTGCTTGTCTCCACCCCCCTCCAGGCGTCGCCCATCTTCCCTATTATCCCCTGTGTATTTATACCTGTGTTCTCTGTCTCTTTGTTGCCAGTTCGTCTTGTTCATTCAAGCTAACCAGCGTTTTCCTGTCAGCTCCTATCATTTCCCAGCCTCTCTTTTCTCATCCTTCTGGTTTTTGACCTTTGCATATCCTGACACTGTACCCGCCTGACCTCTCTGCTTGCCCCTGAGCCTGCCCGCCGCCCTGTACCTTTGCTCCACCTCTAGATTACTGAACTCTGCCTGTCCCTGACCCTGAGTCCGCCTACCGTCCAGTACCTTTGCTCCACCTCTAGATTACTGAACTCTGCCTGTCCCTGACCCTGAGTCCGCCTGCCGTCCAGTACCTTTGCTCCACCTCTAGATTACTGAACTCTGCCTGTCCCTGACCCTGAGTCCGCCTACCGTCCAGTACCTTTGCTCCACCTCTAGATTACTGAACTCTGCCTGTCCCTGACCCTGAGTCCGCCTGCCGTCCAGTACCTTTGCTCCACCTCTAGATTACTGAACTCTGCCTGTCCCTGACCCTGAGTCCGCCTACCGTCCAGTACCTTTGCCTTACCCTGGATTTTCGACCCCTGCCTGCCTTGACCTGTCTTTGCCTGCCCCTGTTGCCACAATACACATTGTTACTTCGACAGTCTGCATCTGGGTCTTACCTTGATTCCTGATAGTAATGTTTGGGAAAGATTTGGTGATGATTGTGAGGCACTATAGAAATTCTAGTGTCACAAGACAGGGACTTCAAATAGGCCTATGGCACGTCAAAGGAACTATAGCTTACCGTTCAGATGGATTAAATGGAAACTGAAATCTGGACGCTGACTGTAGATCTATAACCTCTCACATAGCCTTAATAATAACTCCTCTAGAATTAAGCATTTCTTGCAGTAAAATGATTCACCAAATGTAGGCAACATTTTGACTTGGGCAAAGGAGTGGAGAATAGGCTTGGGCGATATACCGTTTATACCGTATACCGGTGGTATGATTTTCAATACCGTTTATACCGTATACCGGTGGTAGGATTTTTAATACCGTTTATACCGTATACCGGTGGTATGATTTTCAATACCGTTTAAAAAAAGAAGAAAAAATATTTGTATAATTTTTGTTGTTGTTTAAGTAGCTCCCCTTGTGTGCACATGTGGTTATACTGTATAGCCTGGCATGGTACAGAAATGGTATGACGGTATGAAAATCTGGATACAGCCCAACCCTAGTCGAAAAATATGATTTCTTTCTTTCAGCCTCTTGAGAGAATGCGAGGTGCTATATTTATCAGCATCATCACAACGGATAGTATTTCAACCACATAAAATATGCATTCAAGCTGAACTGAAGTCTTATCAGAAACATGCTGGGTTGTTTTCACCAGTTTTCAATTTTGCATAAAAAATCTTTCTACTTTTTTTTTTTAATTCTTGAATTTTCTCCCCGGTCCCTAAACGCCTTTGCTCTGCGAAAGAAGCAGAGATGACAGAGAAAACTTTACGATATCAACTAGTTTGAAGCGTTTATTCAATAACTTTATGACATTATTCTGGTGAGCAGTTTATTTCGTCTTCTAGGTAAACATACAGTGCCTTCGGAAAGTATTCAGCCCCTTGACTTTTTCCACATTTTGTTACGTTACAGACTTATTCTAAAATGGATTAAATTAAATAAATTCCTCAGCAATCTACAAGCAATACCCAATAATGACAATGTGAAAACAGGCTTTTAGACATTTTTGAAAATGTATTTTTTTCAAAAAGTATTCAGACCCTTTGCCATGAGACTCGAAATTGAGCTCAGGTGCATCTTGTTTCCATTGATCATCCTTGAGATGTTTCTACAACTTGATTGGAGTCCACATGTGGTAAATTCAATTGATTGGACATAATATGGAAAGACACACCTGTCTATATAAGGTCCCACAGTTGACAGTGCATGTCAGAGCAAAATCCAAGCCATGAGTTGTCCGTAGAGCTCCGTGATGAAAACCTGCTCCAGAGCACTCAGGACCTCAGACTGGGGTGAAGGTTCACCTTCCAACAGGACAACGACCCTAAGCACACAGCCAAGACAAAGCAGGAGTGGCTTTGGGAAAAGTCTCTGAATGTCCTTGAGTGGCCCATCTAGAGCCCAGACTTGAACCCGATCGAACATCTCTGGAGAGACCTGAAAATAGCTGTGCAGCAACGCTCCCCATCCAATCCAACTCAGAGAAGAATGGGGAGAAACTCCCCAAATATAGGTGTGCTAAACTTAGCGTCATAACCAAGAAAACTCAAGGCTGTAATTGCTGCCAAAGGTGCGTCAACAAAGTGATAAGTAAAGGGTCTGAATACGTATGTGTCATGTGATATTTCTTTTTTTTATTTTTATAAATTAGCAAAAATGTCAAAAACATGTATTTTTTATTTTTCATTATGGGGTATTGTGTGTAGATTTACGAAGAAAAAAAAGATTTAACACATTTTAGAATAAGGCTATAACTTAACAAAATGTGGAAAAAGTCAAGGCACTGTATAGTGAAAGAAGAGAAGTTGCATGTAAGTTGACTAACAAATAGCCTTCCAGAATGTTGGAAATTATAAGCAGAAACATATCTAAATCAGGCAAAAAAAAGTCCTGTACCCCTTGTCAAAAAATCTCTCCGCCGTCTCGGACTGTAGCCTACAGCTCATTTCTATATAAGTGGGTTAGGGTCGGTTGCGGGCCTCAAATTATCACTTTTATAGTTGGCCGGTTGCAGATGGGTTATTAGCAATTACAGGTGGGTGCAGGTGAAGAAACAGCTGACCCGCACACTACTAATGTGGACACCGAGGAACTTGAAGCTCAATGTGGATGGGGACGTTTCTCGCCCCTCCGTTTCTTTGTGCATCTTTGATCAGCTCCATTGAAAGTGTATCTTAGTCAAGGACAAATTTAACCTCTGTCCGGGAACCTGGCCCTAAGATTCATAGGAACCACTGAAATCCTGATAAACAACTTTACCTGAGAGAAGACGTCCATGTTGTGGTTTTGCTTGTAGACCGTTTTAAAAAGCCACAGCATGGCTTCCCAGGACTTTAGGTAAACCCCCTGTATCTCAGACCCTGTCACACAGGGAGATACAATGAGTGTCTGTGTGTCAGTTATGCCCAAGCCTCTTGATCCAGCAGTGGCCCCTTTGACCAAATCAAAACGCTTGAGTGCTGGGTCAGGCACACCGAAACAAAATACGTCAACACGTTGCGCAACAGGAAATGAAACTGAGCTTTCTTATTCAACAAGGTCAGATAGTATCTCCCTGTTCTAGAAACGCTTTTCATCTGTTACGTGCTCAGTGAACACTATCCTAGTCAGGTACTATATAACTACTACTACCTGCTGTTTTCCGAACCCTCCGAAAGACAGACAGAGGTCAGAGAGGCTGGAGCAGAGGGTCACCATGCTACGGCGTCAACAAACAGAGAACGTAGCCGAGCAGGGACAGAGGTGTTCTGGAAGTCATCGTTGGACATCATCTGACTGGAACAGAGATTGGGAAGACATCGTCAAAGCCAAATAAACGTTATTTTGACGGTCAGAAGAAACTGTTCAACAATCATTGTAATGACTGTTTGATGCATAGCTTGATCTGAAGTTAGTAAAAGAGAATTGAAGTAATAAAGTTCACACACCTTATTCTGAGGTGAAGAGAACCACACACATACCATGGTGATAGAGGTTACAGCAATTATCTAACGGCTTCCTGGTAACTTGTTACCGGGATAATCGACATCACTGAGGAGCATTGACTGTGAGAGGAAATATAACTAACTATGAATCAACAGAATCATCATCATCATCATTTGAATAGATGTTTACCTTCGGTAACGCAGGGGATGACCTCTCAAACAAATACATATTTTTCAGACACTTTTGCATTTGTATCATTGGTATTCTACATAAGTCAAAATCTTTAGTTAGAAGACCACAAAGCAGTTTCCACAAGTTTTCTTTGTCTTGGGCAAGGCCATGTATGCAATTGTGTGATGAATAGTCTTGTTTGTCAAAAATCAAACGCAGCTGGTTCAGACAGGAAACCTGAGTGATGTATCAGCTGATAGCATCAGTTGATTTGGCACCAGTTAGATCATCCCTCTACGTTAATATGGCGGTCTATTTAGTCCGCTAGGCTCTGCACACACTCTGATGGCTGCCGCGACCAACCTATGCCCTGGTGTTCTTGATGACATGCTGTGGCTGTAATGTGTTACTCACCATGTAACCTTTATTTAACTAGGCAAGTCAGTTAAGAACAAATTCTTATTTACAATGACGGCCTACCCCGGCCAAATGTGCACCACCCTATGGGACTCCCAATCACTGCCGGTTGTGATACAGCCTGGATTCGAACCAGGGCGTCTGTAGTGACGCCTCTAGCACTGAGATGCAGTGCCTTAGACCGCTGCGCCTCTAGGGAGCTAATCATGTATGTGTTTTCTGCTTTCCCATCAGCCACCTGTTTGGTTCTGTGTTTGGTTCCTACAGGGGGATTGGTATAGCATACCTTGCTCTCTGCCTTCAATTATTATTATAATCTTATTTTATGATGCATGCTCTGGCAGTGAGCTACGCCGAAGGAGCAGAGCCTAACTCCAAGACTAACATATATTGCATGTATCGTAATCCTTTCTAATAAATGGTTCAACAAACACGTGGCTTTCCTGTCTGACCTGAGGTGTCTCAGAGACAACAGGTGCTGTCCTAAAAGAGGCCAGTCTGAATGGGAAATGAAAATAAAATCGATATTATACAAGCAGTCTGCGAGCATGTTGCCATGCCGACAACAGGTAGCTAGGAGACAGACTATAGTTCAAGGCTTATATATGTAGATTATATTACACCTCTCAATATTCTGACTCAGTATAGTATCATTAAGCAATAAGCCACGAGAGGGGTGGGTTATATGGCCAATATACCACGGCTATGGGCTGTTCTTAGGCACGACGCAACTGCTGTCTTCAGCTCTTTTCATAGGTTATGGATGTGATTCAGATCTGGACTCTTCACTGGCCACTCCAGAACTCCAGGGTTGAACATTGCATTTCAAAACACCTTAATAATCTGTTGATTTCATGATTTCTTGCACACATTCAAGGCCCCAAGTACCAGAGGCAACAACCCCACTGCATTATTGATCCTCCCCCATAATTGATTGTAGGGAGGGTGTCATTTTCTTTTAACGCTTAATTGGGCAATGGTTTGGGGCGATGGTTAAGAAGAGATGCTGGACTGTTCTGGAGTGGCCAGCAAAGAGTACAGATCTAAATAGCATCCAAAAACCTATGGCGAGATCTGAAGACAGCAGTTGGTGGAGGGCACCCCTGAAATATTGAAAAATTTGAGCAGTTTACTGCTGAAAAGTGGGCCAAATTGTCAGTACAAAGGTGCAGCAAGCTCATTGATGGCTACAAGAAGCGGTGTATGCAGTTATCTTGGCTAAAGGCTGTGCAACCAAGTACTAGCTATGGGGTGACAATAATTGTGTCTTTATTTTCTAAATAAAAATTGGAAACTTAAGTTTTAAAAAATTACATTGGTTCTGCAATGCTGAAAACAAGGTGTTGTGACCAAAGTTTATGCAATTTCAACTTATTTTAGAAGTAATAGGAAATTATTTAAGAAAAGTGCCAATATATTCGCTGTATATGTACAGTACATCTCAGTTTTAACTGATTGTGGTTTAGTTGTTTGTGAATGGGAAACTAGGGGACACATTTAGAGTGGAGTGAACCTGGATGAGGTGGTTCAAGATGGAGTCATGACACAAACTGTGTCCTATTTGGATTGAACCATTTCCTAGGTCCCCTACCTGAGCTTTGGGATTCCGGGCCTTCTGTAAGGCCTCCTGGCATTCCCTCTTTAAGACAGAGAACGAAGGGGACATGGTGGTGGAAGGAGCAGGCAGGAGAGCTCACCTCGTTCTCAATGTTAGGATTGGTGAGAACAGAGCTTCACCCTTGGAGGTCAAAGGTGAAGTCAGAGCCGAGATCTTCGTCCTCTTCCCTTCCGGACCGCCTGCCAGGGTAGTGAACATGCTCTTCCTATGGAAACTAAAGGAGGGAGTGAACGAGCCAGAGATTTTCAGCCAAGTCACCTGAGCAGGCTCCTGCAGCGCTACAGGTTTTACCTGGTCCGCCATATTTGTTTCTGTAAAACTTTCACTTGACACTACTGACTCATTCCTCTCTGGACACTTTCTGGGGCTAGGTGTCCGGACAGTGATGTTCTCTGGTGTAGGGATGTCTGGGATGGTCATCTGGAGGAAGGCCTTGTCATCTCCAAACAGGTCGATGCTCTCGTGCCAGGCTCGTTTTATAGTGTTGGGCTTTAAGTTGAGTGGATGTCATGGCGTCTCAAAGTCTGCTTTGTCGTCCATATCATCATCCCTCATGTCATTGTCGTCATCCTCAAAGACGTCATCTCAACTAGGGCTGCCAATGGCACTGCCACTACCCCATGCCAGCACATTAATGGGTGAAGAAGGAGTGTTGCTTCTGAGGAGGTTTGTGAGGATCACAATGGCTTTCACAGTATGGAGAACCAACGTCTGCATCAACATTGGGAGATTGAGAAGCAGGATAGGGAAAGTCCTTATCCATTTCTAGGGAGAAATTCACCAGGAATGGCTGACCCTCATCCAGTGGTTCATCCAGAGATTCAACCGGTGGTTCAGGTGTAAGTGAACGGTCCTTTATGGTGGTGACGGTGGTGGGTCCAGGCCAGGGGTCATACAGAGAACTGCCCGGGTCAGGGTGCAAGGATGAGAACTGGACAAAAGCTCTGTCACGTTGGCTAAAATTACACTTAGGCTCTCGGTCCTCTGTCTCAGAGTCGCAATTTGCGGTCAGCAACATCCCACTTAGGCAAGTAAAACATAGCCTCCAGTTCAGAGTCTTCCTCTGACTTGGGCTCACATTCAGCAGTTGAGGCCAACTTGGTTGAGATAGATTTTATCTGCAGCAGCAATGTAGCGTGCTGGTTTGGTAACCGAAACCTTCTTCTCCTTGGTTGGGGATTGGACCTCTGAGCTGTCACTCTTATCGTTAAGCATGATAAAGTCACAATCCGTGTCCATGATTGGCTGGTCACCGGTGGAGGGGCATGGTGCTTTCAACCTGTCAGATAATACAAAAATGGCATCAAATCGATCGATCAAGATGTGTTCTAATTTCTTCTGAAAAATGTTTGGTCGTAGTCCGGACAACTTTTATAGATGTTGCACAAGCTATTGTATCATAATGAAAGTAGTGGACCTATCACTTCCCTAGTATGACACATGAAGATAGCCTACCGGTTAAGAGCATTGGCCCAATAACCGAAAGGTCGCTGGTTTAAACCCCCGAGCTGGCAAGGTGAAAAAAGCTGCCATTCTGCCCTTGAGTGAGGCTGCTAACCCCCAACAACAATTGGGTGCTGATGGCGTGGATGTTGATTAAGGCAACCCCCTGCACTTCTCTGATTCAGAGGGGTTGGGTTGAATGCATTCAGTTGTGCAACTGACTAGGTACCCCTCCATCCCTTTATATTAACAAAAATACATTTGACACATACAGTGCCTTGCAAAAGTATTCATCCCCCATGGCATTTTTCCTATTTTGTTACATTACAAACTGTAATTTAAATGGATTTTTATTTGGATGTCATATAATGGACACACACTAAATAGTCCAAATTGGTGAAGTGAAATGAAAAAAATTACTTGTTTACTTGTCAAAAAATGCAACAAAAAAATGTACGGAAAAGTGGTACGTGCACATGTATTCAACCCCTTTGCTATGAAGCCCCTAAATAAGATCTGGTGCAACCAATTACCTTCAGAAGTCACATAATTAGTTAAATAAAGTTCACCTGTGTGCAATCTAAGTGTCACATGATCTGTCACATCATCTCAGTATATATACAACTTCTGAAAGGCCCCAGAGTCTGTGACACTACTAAGCAAGGGGCACCACCAAGCAAGCGGCACCATGAAGACCAAGGAGCTCTCCAAACTAGTCAGGGACAAAGTTGTGGAGAAGTACAGATCAGGGTTGGGTTATAAAAAAATATCAGAAACTTTTGAACATCACACGGAAAACCATTACATCCATTATTAAAAAAATGGAAAGAATATGGCACCACAACAAACCTGCCAAACCAAAACTCACAGACCAGGCAAGGAGGGCATTAATCAGAGAGGCAACAAAGAGACCAAAGATAACCCTGAAGGAGCTGCAAAGCTCCACAGCGCAGATCGGAGTATTTGTCCATAGGACCACTTTAAGCCGTACACTCCACAGAGCTGGGCTTTATGGAAGAGTGGCCAGAAAAAAGCCATTGCTTAAAGAAAAAAGTAAGCAAACACGTTTGGTGTTCACCAAAAAACATGTGGGAGACTCCCCAAATATATGGAAGAAGGTACTCTGGTTAGATGAGACAAAAATGTAGCTTTTTGGCCATCAAGGAAAATGCTATGTCTGGAGCAAACCCAACACCTCATCAACCCGAGAACATCATCCCCACAGTGAAACATGATGGTGGCAGCATCATGCTGTGGGGATGTTTTTCATCGGCAGGGACTAGGGAAACTGGTCAGAATTAAAGGAATGATAGATGGTGCTAAATACAGGGAAATTCTTGAGGGAAACCTATTTCAGTCTTCCAGAGATTTGAGACTGGGACGGAGGTTTCAGCAGGACAACGATCCTAAGCATACTGCTAAAGCAACACTCGAGTAATTTAAGGGGAAACATTTAAATGTCTTGGAATGGCCTAGTCAAAGCACAGACCTCAATCCAATTGAGAATCTGTGGTATGACTTAAAGATTGCTGTACACCAGTAGAACCCAACCAACTTGAAGTAGCTGGAGCAGTTTTGTCTTGAAGAATGGGCAAAAATCCCAGTGGCTAGATGTGCCAAGCTTATAGAGACTTGAGACTTGCAGCTGTAATTGCTGCCAAAGGTGGCTCTTCAAAGTATTGACTTTGGGGGGTGAATAGTTATGCACGCACAAGTTTCGTTTTTTTGTCTTATTTCTTGTTTGTTTCACAATAAAAAATATTTTGAATCATCAAAGTGGTAGGTATGTTGTGTAAATCAAATGATACAAACCCCCCAAAAAATCAATTTTAATTCCAGGTTGAAAGGCAACAAAATAGGAAAAATGCCACGGGGGGTGAATACTTTCAAAGAGGCTTTGAAAGAGGCCACAGCGCCAGATGCCAACCCTACTCAGCACCCACTTTTCAAATCAATGACACCTGTATTTGACCTGCAAGTGATGCAGACATAGTGGGCCCAGAGTGGAGCAGCAGGGCACAAGAGAACTCGAAGCTCAAAGCTGAGGTGTGAGAGAAGGATTAGATGGGGCGTAAAGTTATGCTGGCATCTCCGAGCTAAGAGCGGGAGGATCAGGGTCCTCAGTGGTCTTCTAAAAAGGAAGAACTTGAGTGTCCCTCTATGTGTGTAGATAGATGGATAGATGGATAGGTGGATAGATAGATATATAGATGATAGATAGATATATATATAGATAGATCAAATCAAATTGTATTAGTCACATGCGCCGAATACAACAGATGAATACAACCTTACAGTGAAATGCTTACTTACGAGCCCCTAACCAACAATGCATTTAAAAAAAAAAATATGAATAAGAATAAGAAATAAAAGTAACAAGTAATTAAATAGCAGCAGTAAAATAACAATACCAAGACTACCGGTAGAGAGTCAATGTGCGGTTAGTTGAGGTAATATGTAGGTAGGGTTATTAAAGTGACTATGCATAGATGATAACAACAGAGAGTAGCAGCGGTGTAAAAGAGGGGGACAACAATGCAAATAGTTTGGGTAGACATTTGATTAGCTGTTCAGGAGTCTTATGGCTTGGGGGTAGAAGCTGTTGAGAAGCCTCTTGGACCTAGACTTGGCGATCCGGTACCGCTTGCCGTGCGGTAGCAGTGTACGACTAGGATCAGCGTGGAGGATGTGTTGTTACCTACCCTTACCACCTGGGGGCGGTCCATCAGGAAGTCCAGGATCCAGTTGCAGAGGGAGGTGTTTAGTCCCAGGATCTGAGCTGTAGTCAATGAATAGCATTCTCACATAGGTGTTCCTTTTGTCCAGGTGGGAAAGGGCAGTGTGGAGTACAATAGAGATTGCATCATCTGTGGATCTGTTAGGGCGGTATGCAAATTGGAGTGGGTCTAGGGTTTCTGAGATGATGGTATTGATGTGAGCCATGACCAGCCTTTCAAAGCAATTCATGGCTACAGACGTGAGTGCTACGGGTCGGTAGTCATTTAGGCAGGTTCCCTTAGTGTTCTTGGGCACAGGGACTATGGTGGTCTGCTTAAAACATGTTGGTATTACAGACTCGGACAGGGAGAAGTTGAAAATGTCAGTGAAGACACTTGCAAGTTGGTTAGTGCATGCTTGCAGTACACGTCCTGGTAATCCATCTGGCCCTGCGGCCTTTTGCATGTTGATCTGTTTAAAGGTCTTACTCACATCAGCTGCGGAGAGCGTGATCGCACAGTCTTCCGGAACAGCCGGTGCTCTCGTGCATGTTTCAGTGTTATTTGCCTCGAAGCGATCATAGAAGTAGTTTAGCTTGTCTGGTAGGCTCGCATCACTGGGCAGCTCTCAGCTGTGCTTCCCTTTGTAGTTGGTAATGGTTTGCAAGCCCTGCCACATCTGACGAGCGTCAGAGCCGGTGTAGTACGATTCGATCTTAGTCCTGTATTGACACTTTGCCTGTTTGATGGTTCGTCGGTGGGCATAGCGGGATTTATTTTAATTAAGCTTCCGGGTTAGAGTCCCTCTCCTTGAAAGCGGCAGCTCTAGCCTTTAGCTCAGTGGGGATGTTGCCTGTAATCCATGGCTTCTGGTTGGGGTATGTACGTACGGTCCCTGTTGGGACGATGTCATCGATACATTTATTGATGAAGCTAATGACTGATGTGGAGTATTCCTCAATGCTATCGGAGGAATCCCTGAACATATTCCAGTCTGTGCTAGCATAACAGTCCTGTAGCTTAGCATCTGCTTCATCTGACCAGTTTTTTATTGATCGAGTCACTGGTGCTTCCTGCTTTAATTTTTGCTTGTAGGCAGGAATCAGGAGGATAGAATTATGGTCAGATTTGCCAAATGGAGGGCAAGGGAGAGCTTTGTACGCATCTCTGTGTGTGGAGTAAAGGTGGTCCAGAGTTTCTTTCCCTCTGGTTGCACATTTAACCTGCTGATAGAAATTTGGTAAAACTGATTTAAGCTTCCCTGCATTAAAGTCCCCGGCTACTAGAAGCACAGCCTCTGGGTGAGTGTTTTTCTGTTTGCTTATGGCGGAATACAGCTCATTCAGTGCGGTCTTAGTGCCAGCATCAGTCTGTTGTGGTATGTAGACAGATACAAAAAATACAGATGAAAACTCTCTAGGTAGATACTCTACCTCAGGTGAGCAAAACCACGAGACTTCCTTAGATATCGTGCACCAGCTGTTATTTACAAAAATACATAGTCCGCCGCCCCTTGTCTTACCAGACGCCGCTGTTCTATCCTGCCGATACAGCGTATAACCAGCCAGCTGTATGTTGATATTGTCGTCGTTCAGCCACGACTCCGTGAAGCATATGATATTACAGTTTTTAATGTTCCGTTGATAGTTTAATCTTCCACGTAGGTCATCGATTTTATTTTCCAAAGATTGCATGTTTGCTAGCAGAAGGGAAGGAAGGGGGGCTTGATTTGATCGCCTGTGAATTCTCAGAAGGCAGCCCTCTGGCCCCATTTTCTCAGCCTTTTCTTCACGCAAATGACGGGGATCTGGGCCAGTTCCCAGGAAAGCAGTACATCATTCACGTCGGGCTCGTCAGACTCGTAAAAGGAAAAAAAGGATTCTGCCAGTCCGTGGTGAGTAATCGCAGCTCTGATGTCCAGATGTTCTTTCCGGTCATAAGAGACGGTAGCAGCAACATTATGTACAAAATAATTTAAAACATAAGTTACAAGCAATGCATAGAAACTAACAAAAAAAACACAATTGGTTAGAATGCACTCTGTTCACAACGTTGACATCAGCAAACCGCTCTACCACACGATGCCATACAAATGGTCTGCGGTTGTGAGGCCAGTTGGACGTACTGCCAAATGATCTAAAATGACATTGGAGGTGGCTTTTGGTAGAGAAATTAACATTAAATTCTCTGGCAACAGCTCTGGCGGACATTCCTGCAGTCAGCATGCCAATTGCACACTCCCTCAAAACTGTAAACATCTTTGGCATTGTGTAGTGTGACAAAACTGCAAATTTTATAGTGGCCTTTTATTGTCCTCAGCAGAAGGTGCAACTGTGTAATGATCATGCTGTTTAATCAGCTTCTTGATATGCCACACCTGTCAAGTGGATGGACTATCTTGGAAAAGGAGAGATGCTCACTAACAGGGATGTAAACAAATTTGTGCACAACATTTGAGAGAAATTAGCTTTTGGTGTGTTTGGAACCT
Organism: Salvelinus alpinus; assembly: GCF_045679555.1. Classification (NCBI taxonomy): domain Eukaryota; kingdom Metazoa; phylum Chordata; class Actinopteri; order Salmoniformes; family Salmonidae; genus Salvelinus; species Salvelinus alpinus. The sequence goes on along the minus strand of NC_092110.1, from coordinate 37,314,424 downwards.
TTCCGGGATCTTTTATTTCAGCTCCTGAATCATGGAACCAACACTTTACATGTTGCGTTTATATTTTTGTCCAGTGCAGAAGAGATAATGGACCTATATATTTAAAAAATATATATCTTTGAGAACCAACAATCACCTAAAATTCCAAAAACAATGAATTTAGTAGAAGTGATTTTTTAAATTAGGTTAAAGCAAAATATCATTGCATATGTCATGGCAAAATGCATATAATTGCAGGAAATTAGCTTTAAATCTGAAGGGGGGAAAAAATGCTCAGCTCCAAGGCAAAATGTGTAGAATTGCATGAAATTAACTTTTAAACTGCAAAAATGTCTCTAAGCCTTAGCAGAGTTGCCAACAACCGGATGTTCCGGTTTTTAGGGATACAGCTATTTTCAACCTAGCTTCCTTTTCAGCTGAAAAACGGATGTGGTTACTCAACTCCATGGAGAAACGTGTAGAATTGCAGAAAATTGGCTAAAAAAAACACCAAGACGGGTGCCATTAAAATTCTCTCTAAAATTCAGCTGCGCCCATTGCCACACCCCCTGCCACACCCACCACCTAAGTCCATTTTTGATCCAGAAAAAAACACTGTGATGTGATGTTTTTAATCATTCTTATATGGTGATGCCATTCCTGGATGGACAAGAAAGTTATATTGCATTCTATTCTTTGATGATGGAGAAAAATTGACTAGCCAGCCAACACTGGTCCTTTAATCAACATGTCAACATCCATGTGATGGAGGATGGATAAGACAGCCAGGACAGTATCCCACTGTGGTGCCTCACTAATGGATCAAGAGCATTCATCTGATGCTTTGTAGAGCACAGTGGGAGTGTTGCCTCCCCTTCCACTCTAGTTAAAACAAGCCGTATTGGAACAGCACACAGAGAGGGTCTGGAACGGGGCTCCCCAACAGAGGGTCTGGAACGGGGCTCCCCAATAGAGGGTCTGGAACGGGGCTCCCCAATAGAGGGTCTGGAACGGGGCTCCCCAATAGAGGGTCTGGAACGGGGCTCCCCAATAGAGGGTCTGGAACGGGGCCCCCAATAGAGGGTCTGGAACGGGGCTTCCCAATAGAGGGTCTTGAACGGGGCTCCCAAATAGAGGGTCTGGAACGGGGCTCCCCAATAGAGGGTCTGGAACGGGGCTCCCCAATAGAGGGTCTGGAACGGGGCTCCCCAATAGAGGGTCTTGAACGGGGCTCCCAAATAGAGGGTCTGGAACGGGGCTCCCCAACAGAGGGTCTGGAACGGGGCTCCCCAATAGAGGGTCTGGAACGGGGCTCCCCAACAGGCGGCCCACGGGTCATTTTATTTGACTCCCAGAGTTTATTCGTTCTTGGAAATAAAAGACTGTAATGAGCTCATTAAAGTCATTTTAATTTTGGAATACTGCTCAAGTATTCCCACGCATAAATAGATAGGCATACTGTATGTGATCGTATCCCAATATTATCAAGGTTGGAAATGATTCTGTTTTTGTCAAATATTAAATCTGTTTGGGATTCTTTGCAGTGTACAAATGATTTATAACTATGTTCCAGCATCTGGTCAAGGAAAAATCTGCCCACTGCTGAATGTAATTGGGGACCCCTGATATAGAGTGAGCTCAATAGGGGAAGTGGCTTAGTTATGAGTCATCGTAGATCACCTCTTGACAAACACATTTAATTATATAGTCGTGAACTACGCTAAGGGAGACACAAAACGCGGCTGTGGTTAGAGAACACAATATACAGGACATTTTAGTGTTTGTCAACATGAGGCCCCAATAAACTAGCCTTGTAAACCAGCCTGATTGATATGCTCACCATTCTGTTTTAATTGAAGTATGAGGCAACAGGTAGTTCAAACAACAAAGCCAGCACCACGCCACTGTTTGGGTAAACAGCTGAGGGATGGGGCTTGAGAAATGTAACCATTCAAAATTTTATAGACAGAGCTATGGGTGCAAGGACTGACCATCAATGAGTTTAAAATGATAGTTTTAACCATGTTTTAAGGATATTTGGTGGTTGTTTACAATTACAGTGTTTACAAACAATGGAGCAAAACAAGCTTATATTTTTGGTTCTGATGGGGTAGGACAGCAGACCTAAGATCATACTATTATTCAATGAGTATACCAAACATCAGAAACACCTTCCTATTATTGAATTGGATTTAACAAGTGACATCAATAAGGGATCATATCTTTCACCTGGATTCACCTGGTCAGATGATATAATGGAACAAGCAGGTGTTCCTAATGTTTCGTATACTCAGTGTATATGATTAATTAAACAGACAAAAAAGGGATGTACCAATCCCAGATTGCCCCTTGAAGGACTGATTCAATCATAACAGGTAAATGCTTTGCTAGAATAAGTCATAAAGACAATTACTTCCTGTAAAATAATCATGAAATTTAGCTTAGTTTGTTTCTGTTTCACACTTCAAATCTTTGTTTTGCTGGGGAAATGAATCATATTGTGCATTCATGCAGCACAATCAGACATCGTGTTTGACTGATTTAATAATACCCTAAGCAATTGCACTGCTTATTTACAGAAGGGGATCAAACGGAGAAAAACAAAGCTAAACTAATCCACTAAACTGTTTGTTTACAACTGCCTGAAAGGGACATTATACACCAGAATTTTTATTTCTCAGAAATGTTCAAATCTCCAAAGTAGTCTAATGTCAATATGAGTCTATATCCCACTCCATCAATGGTGGAAAAAGTACCTAATTGTCATCCTTGATTAAAAGATAACTTAATAGAAAATGACTCAAATAAAAGTGAGTCACCCAATAAAATACTACTTAAGTAAAAGCCTAAAAGTATTTATTTTAAATATACTTAAGTATCAAAAGTAAATGTAATTGCAAAAACATACTTAAGCATCAAAAGAACAAGTATAAATAATAAAAAATTCCTCATATGAAGCAAACCAGATAGCACAATTTTCTAGTTTTTTATTTATTTACAGATAGACAGGGGCACAATCCAACACTCATGTTTAGTGAGTCCTCCAGATCAGAGGCAGTAGTGTTGACCAGGGATGTTCTCTATATAAGTGTGTGAATTGGACCATTTTCCTGTCTTACTAAGTACTTGTGGGTGTAATGGAACAAGTATGGAATAAGAAGTACATTATTTTATTTAGGAATGTAGTGGAATAAAAGTAAAAGTAGTCAGAAATATAAATAGTAAAATACAGATACCCCCAACTTAAGTAGTACTTTAAAATATTTTTACTTAATTAAGTATTTACAGGGCTCAATTCTCGGGCCGACTCTCTTCTCTGTGTACATCAATATTGTCGCTCTTGCTGCTGGTGATTCTCTGATCCACCTCTACGCAGACGACACCATTCTGTATACTTCTGACACGTTGGACACTGTGTTAACTAACCTCCAGACGAGCTTCAATGCCATACAACTCTCCTTCTGTGGCCTCCAACTGCTCTTAAATGCTAGTAAAACTAAATGCATGCTCTTCAACCGATCACTGCCCGGACCTGCCCGCCCGTCCAGCATCACTACTCGGGACGGCTCTGACGTAGAATATGTGGATAACTACAAATACCTAGGTGTCTGGTTAGACTGTAAACTCTCCTTCCAAACTCACATTAAGCATCTCCAATCCAAAATTAAATCTAGAATCGGCTTCCTATTTCGCAACAAAGCATCCTTCACTCATGCTGCCAAACATACCCTTGTAAAACTGACCATCCTACCGATCCTCGACTTTGGTGATGTCATTTATAAAATAGCCTCCAACACTCTACTCAACAAATTGGATGCAGTCTATCACAGTGCCATCCGTTTTGTCACCAAAGCCCCATATACTACCCACCACTGCGACCTGTACGCTCTCGTTGGCTGGCCCTCGCTTCACTCTCGTCGCCAAACCCACTGGCTCCAGGTCATCTACAAGTCTCTGCTAGGTAAAGCCCCACCTTATCTCAGCTCACTGGTCACCATAGCAGCACCCACTCTTAGCACGCGCTCCAGCAGGTATATCTCACTGGTCATCCCCAAAGCCAATTCATCCTTTGGCCGCCTTTCCTTCCAGTTCTCTGCTGCCAATGACTGGAACGAACTGCAAAAATCACTGAAGCTGGAGACTCATATCTCCCTCCCTAGCTTTAAGCAACAGCTGTCAGAGCAGCTCACAGATCACTGCACCTGTACATAGCCAATCTGTAAACAGCCCATCCAACTACCTCATCCCCATACTGTATTTATTTATTTATCTGGCTCCTTTGCACCCCAGTATCTCTACTTGCACATTCATCTTCTGCACATCTACCATTCAAGTGTTTAATTGCTATATTGTAATTACTTCGCCACCATGGCCTATTTATTGCCTTAACTTACCTCATTTGCACTCACTGTATATAGACTTTTTGTTTTCTTTTTTTCTACTTGTATTATTGACTGTATGTTTTGTTTATTCCATGTGTAACTCTGTGTTGTTGTATGTGTCGAACTGCTATGCTTTATCTTGGCCAGGTTGCAAATGAGTTGCAAATGAGAACTTGTTCTCAACTAGCCTACCTGGTTAAAAGGTGAAATATTTATATTTTTTAATTACACCACTGCACTCAATTGGTCTAATGTCAATATGAGTCCATATCCCACTCCAGTAGTCTAGTGTCAATATGAGTCCATATCCCACTCCAGTAGTCTAGTGTCAATATGAGTCCATATCCCACTCCAGTAGTCTAGTGTCAATATGAGTCCATATCCCACTCCAGTAGTCTAGTGTCAATATGAGTCCATGTCCCACTCCAGTAGTCTAGTGTCAATATGAGTCCATGTCCCACTCTTTATGCCTTCACCCAAATTCATGGAAAAGATAAGCACCGCAAATCTGGAAATGTTATAGTGCCAATCTTTTCCATTGTTGATTTAGCTGGATCTGAGACGTGGATTCACCTTGACATCAAAATACTTTGAGGTCTGAAAACATCTGACAGAATTATATTTTGGAATTTAATGTCTCTTCAATGTCTTATTCCTATTTACCCCATATTTACTTGCGCAAAGGCTTAGTCAATCTGATTCTTAATTTTCCTTTAAATGCAAGTCCTACCTTGGATCTGCCTAACCTACTCAAATCTATAGGCCAATTAAAATGACAGACAGAAGCAGATGATGTGATAAAACACGTAAGTGGAAACAAAGGTCTCTGGTGTTCATTGGTAAGGGGAAACAAAGGTGTCTGGTGTTCATTGGTAAGGGGAAACAAAGATCTCTGGTGTTCATTGGTAAGGGGAAACAAAGATCTCTGGTGTTCATTGGTAAGGGGAAACAAAGATCTCTGGTGTTCATTGGTAAGGGGAAACAAAGATCTCTGGTGTTCATTGGTAAGGGGAAACAAAGATCTCTGGTGTTCATTGGTAAGGGGAAACAAATGTCTCTGGTGTTCATTGGTAGGGGAAACAAAGATCTCTGGTGTTCATTGGTAAGGGGAAACAAAGATCTCTGGTGTTCATTGGTAAGGGGAAACAAAGATCTCTGGTGTTCATTGGTAAGGGGAAACAAAGATCTCTGGTGTTCATTGGTAAGGGGAAACAAATGTCTCTGGTGTTCATTGGTAGGGGAAACAAAGATCTCTGGTGTTCATTGGTAAGGGGAAACAAAGGTCTCTGGCGTTCATTGGTAAGGGGAAACAAAGGTGTCTGGTGTTCATTGGTAAGGGGGAACAAAGGTGTCTGGTGTTCATTGGTAAGGGGAAACAAAGGTGTCTGGTGTTCATTGGTAAGGGGAAACAAAGGTCTCTGGTGTTCATTGGTAAGGGGAAACAAAGGTCTCTGGTGTTCATTGGTAAGGGGAAACAAAGGTCTCTGGCGTTCATTGGTAAGGGGAAACAAAGGTCTCTGGTGTTCATTGGTAAGGGGAAACAAAGGTCTCTGGTGTTCATTGGTAAGGGGAAACAAAGGTCTCTGGTGTTCATTGGTAAGGGGAAACAAAGGTCTCTGGCGTTCATTGGTAGGGGAAACAAAGGTCTCTGGTGTTCATTGGTAGGGGAAACAAAGGTCTCTGGTGTTCATTGGTAGGGGAAACAAAGGTCTCTGGCGTTCATTGGTAAGGGGAAACAAAGGTCTCTGGTGTTCATTGGTAGGGGGAAACAAAGGTCTCTGGTGTTCATTGGTAAGGGGAAACAAAGGTCTCTGGTGTTAATTGGTAAGGGGAAACAAAGGTCTCTGGCGTTAATTGGTAAGGGGAAACAAAGATCTCTGGTGTTCATTGGTAAGGGGAAACAAAGGTCTCTGGTGTTCATTGGTAGGGGAAACAAAGGTCTCTGGTGTTCATTGGTAAGGGGAAACAAATGTCTCTGGTGTTCATTGGTAGGGGAAACAAAGGTCTCTGGTGTTCATTGGTAAGGGGAAACAAAGGTCTCTGGTGTTCATTGGTAGGGGAAACAAAGGTCTCTGGTGTTCATTGGTAAGGGGAAACAAAGGTCTCTGGTGTTCATTGGTAAGGGGAAACAAAGATCTCTGGTGTTCATTGGTAGGGGAAACAAAGATCTCTGGTGTTCATTGGTAGGGGAAACAAAGATCTCTGGTGTTCATTGGTAGGGGGAAACAAAGGTCTCTGGTGTTCATTGGTAGGGGAAACAAAGATCTCTGGTGTTCATTGGTAAGGGGAAACAAAGGTCTCTGGTGTTCATTGGTAGGGGAAACAAATGTCTCTGGTGTTCATTGGTAAGGGGAAACAAAGATCTCTGGTGTTCATTGGTAAGGGGAAACAAATGTCTCTGGCGTTCATTGGTAAGGGGAAACAAATGTCTCTGGCGTTCATTGGTAAGGGGAAACAAAGATCTCTGGTGTTCATTGGTAAGGGGAAACAAAGGTCTCTGGCGTTCATTGGTAAGGGGAAACAAATGTCTCTGGCGTTCATTGGTAAGGGGAAACAAAGGTCTCTGGTGTTCATTGGTAAGGGGAAACAAAGGTCTCTGGCGTTCATTGGTAAGGGGAAACAAAGGTCTCTGGTGTTCATTGGTAAGGGGAAACAAAGATCTCTGGTGTTCATTGGTAAGGGGAAACAAAGGTCTCTGGTGTTCATTGGTAAGGGGAAACAAAGGTCTCTGGTGTTCATTGGTAAGGGGAAACAAAGGTCTCTGGCGTTCATTGGTAAGGGGAAACAAAGGTCTCTGGTGTTCATTGGTAAGGGGAAACAAAGGTCTCTGGTGTTCATTGGTAAGGGGAAACAAAGGTCTCTGGCGTTAATTGGTAAGGGGAAACAAAGGTCTCTGGCGTTCATTGGTAAGGGGAAACAAATGTCTCTGGTGTTCATTGGTAGGGGAAACAAAGGTCTCTGGCGTTCATTGGTAAGGGGAAACAAAGGTCTCTGGTGTTCATTGGTAGGGGAAACAAAGGTCTCTGGTGTTCATTGGTAGGGGAAACAAATGTCTCTGGTGTTCATTGGTAGGGGAAACAAAGATCTCTGGTGTTCATTGGTAGGGGAAACAAAGGTCTCTGGTGTTCATTGGTAGGGGAAACAAAGGTCTCTGGTGTTCATTGGTAAGGGGAAACAAAGGTCTCTGGCGTTCATTGGTAAGGGGAAACAAAGGTCTCTGGCGTTCATTGGTAAGGGGAAACAAATGTCTCTGGTGTTCATTGGTAGGGGAAACAAAGGTCTCTGGTGTTCATTGGTAAGGGGAAACAAATGTCTCTGGTGTTCATTGGTAGGGGAAACAAAGGTCTCTGGCGTTCATTGGTAAGGGGAAACAAAGGTCTCTGGTGTTCATTGGTAGGGGAAACAAATGTCTCTGGTGTTCATTGGTAAGGGGAAACAAAGATCTCTGGTGTTCATTGGTAGGGGAAACAAAGGTCTCTGGTGTTCATTGGTAAGGGGAAACAAAGGTCTCTGGTGTTCATTGGTAAGGGGAAACAAAGGTCTCTGGTGTTCATTGGTAAGGGGAAACAAAGATCTCTGGTGTTCATTGGTAAGGGGAAACAAATGTCTCTGGTGTTCATTGGTAGGGGAAACAAAGGTCTCTGGTGTTCATTGGTAAGGGGAAACAAAGCAAACAGATATTGTTTGGAGTAGAGAGGCCCCTCTATGCTCATCACAGATGCAACAAGGTGTCAGGCTCCCATCTCTTCCATTCTACTCTTCTCCTCTCTCTAGCTCAGCCTGTTCGTGCATATCTAGGTCACCCAGGCCTAGCCTACTTAGAGCTTCCTAGACTTATGTAATAATTCGGAGAAACGTTACATAAGCGGGGGAGAGACAGCCTGCCTGCCTGCCATGTGTGTGTGTCTCTCTCTTTCTCCATCATAAAAGAAAAGGGGGGGATGAAAAATGCAGTGTGTTTGTGCACCGAGCCACAGAGAGAGAGGGCTTCAAATGAAAAGGTTTTTTTTCTCCTTTCCCTCGTCATTGCATTTAATGGTGATATTCACCTTGCCCTCGTCATTAGATTTAAAGGAGAGGTTCACCCTGCCCTCATCATTGGTTTTACAGGAGTGGTTCACCTTGCCCTCGTCATTGGTTTTAATGGTGAGGTTCGCCTTGCCCTCACAATTGGTTTTAAAGGAGAGGTCCGCCTGCCCTCTTTATTGGTTTTAAATGGGGAGGTTCGCCTTGCCCTCGTCATTGGCTTTAAAGGTGAGGTTTGCCTTGCCCTCGTCATTGGTTTTAAAGGAGAGGTTCGCCCTGCCCCCGTCATTGGTTTTAAAAGAGAGGTTCGCCCTGCCCTCGTCAATAGTAAAAAAATATATATATATACACTGCTCAAAAAAATAAAGGGAACACTTAAACAACACAATGTAACTCCAAGTCAATCACACTTCTGTGAAATCAAACTGTCCACTTGTGGTGACCACAGACCACTTCTCAGTTCCGATGTTTTGGTCACTTTTGAATGCTGGCGGTGCTTTCACTCTAGTGGTAGCATGAGACAGAGTCTACAACCCACACAAGTGGCTCAGGTAGTGCAGCTCATCCAGGATGGCACATCAATGCGAGCTGTGGCAAGAAGGTTTGCTGTGTCTGTCAGCGTAGTGTCCAGAGCATGGAGGCGCTACCAGGAGACAGGCCAGTACATCAGGAGACGTGGAGGAGGCCGTAGGAGGGCAACAACCCAGCAGCAGGACCGCTACCTCCGCCTTTGTGCAAGGAGGAGCAGGTGGAGCACTGCCAGAGCCCTGCAAAATGACCTCCAGCAGGCCACAAATGTGCATGTGTCTGCTCAAACGGTCAGAAACAGACTCCATGAGAGTGGTATGAGGGCCCGACGTCCACAGGTGGGGGTTGTGCTTACAGCCCAACACTGTGCAGGACGTTTGGCATTTGCCAGAAAACACCAAGATTGGCAAATTCGCCACTGGCGCCCTGTGCTCTTCACAGATGAAAGCAGGTTCACACGCACATGTGACAGAGTCTGGAGACACCGTGGAGAACGTTATGCTGCCTGCAACATCCTCCAGCATGACCGGTTTGGCGGTGGGTCAGTCATGGTGTGGGGTGGCATTTCTTTGGGGGGCCGCACAGCCCTCCATGGGCTCGCCAGAGGTAGCCTGACTGCCATTAGGTACCGAGATGAGATCCTCAGACCCCTTGTGAGACCATATGCTGGTGCGGTTGGCCCTGGGTTCTTCCTAATGCAAGACAATGCTAGACCTCATGTGGCTGGAGTGTGTCAGCAGTTCCTGCAAGAGGAAGGCATTGATGCTATGGACTGGCCCGCCCGTTCCCCAGACCTGAATCCAATTGAGCACATCTGGGACATCATGTCTCGCTCCATCCACCAACGCCACGTTGCACCACAGACTGTCCAGGAGTTGGCGGATGCTTTAGTCCAGGTCTGGGAGGAGATCCCTCAGGAGACCTTCCGCCACCTCATCAGGAGCATGCCCAGGCGTTGTAGGGAGGTCATACAGGCACGTGGAGGCCACACACACTACTGATCCTCATTTTGACTTGTTTTAAGGACATTACATCAAAGTTGGATCAGCCTGTAGTGTGGTTTTCCACTTTAATTTTGAGTGTGACACCAAATCCAGACCTCCATGGTTTGATAAATTTGATTTCCATTGATAATTTCTGTGTGATTTTGTTGTCAGCACATTCAACTATGTTTAGAAAAAAGTATTTAATAAGAATATTTCATTCATTCAGATCTAGGAGGTGTTATTTTAGTGTTCCCTTTATTTTTTTGAGCAGTGTATATATATAATTGTAAAAAAAATGGGTTTACCCCTTTTTCTCCCCAATTTTGTGGCATCCAATTGGTAGTTACAGTCTTGTCTCATCGCTGCAACTCCCGGCTCCCGTCGAGAGCCAACCAAGCCTCACTGCTTCTTGACACAATATCCACTTAACCCAGAAGCCAGCCGCACCAATGTGTCGGAGGAAACACCGTACACCTGGCGACCGTGTCAGTGTGCAATGCGCCCGGCCCGCCACAGTAGTCGCTTGTGCGCGATGGGACAAGGACATCCATGCCGGCCAAACCCTCTCCTAACCCGGACGACGCTGGGCCAATTGTGCGCCGCCCCATGGGTCTCCCAGGCGCGGCCAGCTGCGACAGAGCCTGGACTTGTACCCAGAATCTAATGGCACAGCTAGCACTGCGATGCAGTGCCTTAGACCACTGCGCCACTCGGGAGGCCCCTCGTCATTGGTTTTAAAGGTGAGGTTCGTCCTGCCCTCGTCATTGTTTTTAAAGGTGAGGTTCACCTTGCCATCGTCATTGGTTTCAAAGGTGACGGCAGGAGGGGAGAGAAGAGCAGGGCAGGCGAACGAACGAACGCAAAGGCCTTTACGATTTAGGCCATGTAACTAAGCCCTGGATAATGTCATCGGACCTCTGAATGTGCTGAGAGTCAATCGGCCGAGAGAGAATAGGGCAGTCGAGCTCCTCTTATGAAAGCCCCCCGTTGGAAAAATGATTATAAGGATAGCGGATTGGTCTGAGGGAAATATAAAAGGTGGTGAAAACAAGGTACCCTCCATTCAGATAATTTCCATTTCAAACTGTTGAAACAGCAGTTCATTGCGAGCTATAAACGCAAGGCCTATTGTGAAGTTGTTTGTGAATAACACTTTGGTGAGATGGATGACCACAAATACGTCCTTGTCTAAATGTATCTGTTTGTGATGTTGACAATGTGACAGGGAACAAGCCCACAGAACATGGAGGCTTATTTGTTGGCCCAAATCTCCATGGTGATTCAGTATCAAACAAGAGAACCGGCTGGCACGACGTCTTGTTAACCTGTGGGGGTAACGCTCTGAAATAGCTGTGATGTTTCACATGAAATAGATCCCTGGCAACAACGGAAAACAACGTTTTCTACAACAATGTACCAATGTCTATTTCCCCCACCATGCTAAGGATAATTTGTATCATTAGTAAAATAGGATAATCAGAGAGAAGCACATGCTGACATTTACCTTTCATTCAAAGACAATAGCTGATATTCAGCCCTTATTAAGAGCACTAGGTTTGTTTCAGCAGGTGGTCCAGTTCTTTCTTTATAGAAGTACAGTCATCAAATCATGGCACTGTAGCCTAAATTCTCCCTTATGTGCCGAAAACTGACCCAGTAGCCTAAGCACAGGACTTTCCGTCTTTCCACACTAATCTTCGACCCAATTCCCGGGATTTGGACAGCGTCAGAGGTGTTGAGCAAGTTAGCAAATGGTACAAATATGTTCCAGTTACCTTTTACTGAAATTAGTATTATAACATACTGCTGTACGGAATCAGATGTTTTGTGGTCTGTGTGAATTGGATCTTGAACTGGTAAACAAACTAGGTATCTCATGGGGACCTTAGTTGTCTCAAAGGGACATGACAAATCAAAACATGCTGGTGCCATTGAGGGTTTAGCACTTGATAATAGAGGAAGCAAGTGTACTAGTACACAGTGGGGCTTTCTAGGACACTAACCATCGCTACAGCTCTTTGTTCCTGCTCCATTCACAGTCTTCTTCAATAGGGCACAGCGTCACACAACATTTTGCAATAGAAAACTAAATTAGTGTTTCTTACTGAACAAGTTCAAGTAGTCCCGCCCCGGGCTCAAGTCAGTTTTGCTTCATTTTGCTCCTAATGACTAGGCTACGGCCCAGGTGTGTGACACACAAGGCTGACCCTCTGTGTACCTTTTTGTACCTTCTGTCAATGGAAGAAGAGATACCCAATCCCTTTGAGCTGATGGAAAACACATTTCTTTATTACTGCGCTGCCGACTAAGCCCACAAAAGCCTTTTCTACTAGGTCAGCAGAAAGATATACTATATCTCCAGCAGTACGTGGATACGCCTTCAAATTGGTGGATTCAGCTATTTCAGCCACACCTGTTGCTGAAAGGTATAGCTTCCCCTCATAGGATGCCACCTTTCCAACAAGTCAGTTCATAACATTTTTGCCTTGCTAGAGCTGTAAGTTCTGTTTTTGTGAAATGGAAACGTCTAGGAGCAACAATGGCTCAGCCGCAAAGTGGTAGGCCACACAAGCTCACAGAACGAGACCGCCGAGTGTAGAAGCGCGTAGCGTGTAAAAAGGATTCACCATCTGGCAGTCCGAATCTGGGTTTGGCGGATCCCAGGAGAACGCTACCTGCCTGAATGCATAGTGCCAACTGTTAAGTTTGGTAGAGGAGGAATAATGATCTGGAGTTCGCCGAAGGCAACGTTTTACGTGTTCCTAACCGATTGTGTTTTTTTGTTCGTTTCTTTGCGTTATTTGTAACGTGTTTTTTAACTTATTCTGTACATAATGTTGCTGCTACCGTCTCTTATGACTGAAAATAACTTCTGGACATCAGAACTGTGATTACGCACAACCAACTGGCAGAATCCTTTTTTTCCCTTTAACGAGTCTAACTAGCCCGATGTGAATGATATACTGCTTTCCCAGGAACAGGCCCAGATCCCGGTCATTTGTGTGAAGAGAAGGTGGAGAAAATGGGGCCAGAGGGCGGGCTTCCTTCTGAGAATTCGTAGGCGATCGAATAAACCTCAACTGCCTTCCATTCTGCCAGCAAACGTGCAGTCTTTGGAAAATAAAATCAATGACCTACGTGGAAAATGAAACTACCAACGAGACATTCAAAACTGTAATATCTTATGCTTCACGGAGTCGTGGCTGAACGACAACATTATCAACATACAGCTGGCTGGTTAAACGCTGTATCAGCAGGATAGAACAGCAGCCTCTGGTAAGACAAGGGGCGGCGGACGATGTATTTTTGTAAATAACAGCTGGTGCACGATAGAAAGAAAATACAGTAGCACTGTCAAGGCTGTACAAAAAAGTATGCAAACAAGCAAACACCGGCCACGAACGATGTGTTTACAATACCACGTTGGTAATAAAGCATAATTTGTTCGACCGCAACTTCTGGGGTAGCTAGCTTTAGCTTGGTACCTAGCTAGCACCAATACAACCTGCCTGAAAACAATGACCAGTAGAAACTGCTGTCATTTTCATTATTCTTAGCAGTGATTTAGGAATCCTTGTGAGTAAGTATTAGCTAGGTAACCATATGTTGTTTGCCTATTGAAATTGAACTTCAGTTCATGAAAATAAATAGCTAGCCAGCTACTTAACCCTGTTGCCCAAAGCTAACGTTATAAGCAGCCAGCTAGTTTCATCTGGCTAGTGAGGCTCGACCAGACCGGGTTATGTGTTGTGAAACTAGCCACAATAAGGATTAGGCACAATAGTGGAATTTGCGGTTTGCCTTCAATATAAAAGTATGTCATTGACAGTGATGCAAATGAATACAAATAGTAGAATTATGCCATACTTGTATTTTGAAGGCTAACTGCAAAGTCCACTATCGTGGCTAATCCTGGCTAATCCTGTGGCTAACTTCACATAAATGGATCCGACCATTAATCAAATAAGAATTGTCTTATAAATTAGGGTTATTTTAGATGATGACACCTAGCTATATAGCTAACTATAGCAACTGAAACAGATTGTTTAGCTATGTTTTTGGGGAAGAACATTGTTTCCATCCATCAGCTAGCTAGCTTTTTTTATGACCAGCACTGTAGGTACGCAAGACAACTTTACCAGCATCATAGCATACGTATTGATGAATTGTTGTGGCATATGAAATACGAGTGATAGTGTAATCAATGTGTAATAACTATGCAAAAAATGTATGAACGCGTTAAATTATTATGTGACGTGCAGTCATATTCAGGTCCTGATTGGTCAACAAGCTTATTTGACACATCAAATAGTGTTATTTCAAACAGCGTTCCATAGAAATCCTGGTTGAGAATGAAACGACTGAACAAATGAACAACGAAACAGCACAGCAAGTAAGTGAAAGTAATAGGTTTTGAATATATTTGACTGGTAATGGGGACATACGTAAATGCCAGCAAAATAACTTTTTGGTCAGTGTGGTGTGGTGTGGTGTGTGTGTGTAACCTTTATTTAACTAGGCAAGTCAGTTAAGAACAAATTCTTATTTACGGCCTACCCTGGCCAAACCCGGATGATGCTGGGCCAATTGTGCGCCGCCCTATGGGACTCCCAATCACGACCGGATGTGATACAGCCTGGATTCGAACCAGGGACTGTAGTGACGCCTCTTGCACCGAGATGTAGTCCCTTAGACTGCTGCATTTACTAAAATGCTTAAAAGGCCGCTAAAACTTCAAGTATTGGTTATCTGTATCGTTTTTGGGGGAAAATAAAATATTGGATATCAGTATCAGCCAAAGATGTAATATCGGTGCATCACTAATGAGTATATCCTCCTAATTCCTGCTTACAAGCAAAAATTTAAGTAGGAAGCACCAGTGACTCGATCAATAAAAAGTGGTCAGATGAAGCAGATGCTAAGCTACAGGACTGTTTTGCTAGCACAGACTGGAATACGTTCCGGGATTCCTCATAAAGCATTGAGGAATACGCCACATCAGCTTCATCAAAGTGTATCGATGATATCGTCCCAACAGTGACCATACGTACATACCCCAACCAGAAGCCATGGATTACAGGCGACATCCACACTGAGCTAAAGGCTAGAGCTGCCACTTTCAAGGAGAGGGACTCCAACCCGGAAGCTTATAAGAAATCCCACTAGGCAAAGCGTCAATACAGGACTAAGATCGAATCGCACTACACCGGCTCTGACGCTCGTCGGATGTGGCAGGGCTTGCAAACCATTACACACTACAAAGGGAAGCACAGCCGAGAGCTGCCCAGTGACACAAGCCTAGCAGACGAGCTAAACTACTTCTATGATCGCTTCCAGACAAATAACACTGAAACATGCACGAGAGCACCAGCTGCTCCGGAAGACTGTGTGATCACGCTCTCCGCAGCTGATGTGAGTAAGACCTTTAAATAGGTCAACATGCAAAAGGCCGCAGGGCCAGATGGATTACCAGGACGTGTACTGCAAGCATGCACTAACCAACTGGCAAGTGTATTCACTGACATTTTCAACCTCTTCCTGTCCGAGTCAGTAATACCAACATGTTTTAAGCAGACCCTGTGCCCAAGAACACTAAGGTAACCTGCCTAAATGACTACCGACCCGTAGCACTCACGTCTGTAGCCATGAACTGCTTTGAAAGGCTGGTCATGGCTCACATCAACACCATTATCCCAGGAAGCCTAGACCCTCTCCAATTTGCATACCGCCCTAACAGATCCACAGATGATGCAATCTCTATTGCACTCCACACTGCCCTTTCCCACCTGGACAAAAGGAACACCTATGTGAGAATGCTATTCATTGACTACAGCTCAGACCCTGGGACTAAACACCTCCCTCTGCAACTGGATCCTGGACTTCCTGACGGACTGCCCCCAGGTGGTAAGGGTAGGTAACAACACATCCGCCACGCTGATCTTCAATACAGAGGCCCCTCAGGGGTGCGTGCTCAGTCCCCTCCTGTACTCCCTGTTCACTCATGACTGCCCAGCCAGGCATGACTCCAACAACATCATTAAGTTTGCCGATGACAACAGTGGTAGGCCTGATCAATGACAACAACGAGAAAGCCTATAGGGAGGTCAGAGACCTGGCCATGTGGTGCCAGGACAACAACCTCTCCCTCAACTTGATCAAGACAAAGGAGATGTTTGTGGACTACAGGAAAAAGAGGACCGAGCACGCCCCCGTTCTCAACGACGGGGCTGTAGTGGAGCAGGTTGAGAGCTTCAAGTTCCTTGGTATTCACATCACCAACAAACTAACATGGCCCAAGCAAACCAATACAGCAGTGAAGAGGGCACAACAAAACCTATTCCCTCTCAGGAGACTGAAAATATTTGGCATGGGTCCTCAGATCCTCAAAAGGTTTTACAGCTGCACCATCGAGAGCATCCTGACTGGTTGCATCACTGCCTGGCATGGCAACTGCTCGGCCTCCAACCGCAAGGCACTACAGAGGGTAGTGCGTATGGCCCAGTACATCACTGGGGCCAAGCTTCCTGCCATCCAAGACCTCTATACCAGGCGGTGTCAGATGAAGGCCCTAGAAATTGTCAAAGACTCCAGCCACCCTATTCATAGAGTGTTCTCTCTGCTCCCACACGGCAAGTGGTACCGGAGTGCCACGTCTAGGTCCAAGAGGCTTCTAAACAGCTTCTACCCCCAAGCCATAAGACTCCTGAACTTCTAATCAAATGACTACCCAGACTATTTGCAATGCAAATAGTGAGATGCTCGACGAGCAGGTGTGCACATACTTTTGGTCATGTGATGTATACAGGGCCTTCGGAAGGTATTCAGACCCCTTGACTTTTCCCACATTTTGTTACGTTACCTATTCTAAAATGGATTAAAACAAAAAAATCCTCAGCAATCTACACACAATAACCAATAATGTGAAAGCAAAAACAGGTTAAGAAATGTTTGCTAATTAATAAAACATTTAAAACAGAAATACCTTATTTAAATAAGTATTCAGACCCTTTGCTATGAGACTTGAAATTGAGCTCAGATGCATCCTGTTTCCATAGATCATCATTGAGATGTTTCTACAACTTGATTGGAGTCCATCTGTGGTAAATTCAATTGATTGGACATGATTTGGAAAGGCACACACCTGTCTATATAAGGTCCCACAGTTGACAGTGCATGTCAGAGCAAAAACCAAGCCATGAGGTCGAAGGAATTGTCCGTAGAGCTCCGAGACAGGATTGTGTCGAGGCACCGATCTGGGGAAGGGTACCAAAACATTTATGTAGCATTGAAGGTCCCCAAGAACACAGTGGCCTCCATCATTCTTAAATGGAAGAAGTTTGGAACCACCAAGACTCTTCCTAGAGCTGGCCGCCTGGCCAAACTGAGCAATCGGGGGAGAAGGGCCTTGGTCAGTGAGGTGACCAAGTACCTGATGGTCACTCTGACAGAGCTCTAGAGCTCCTATGTGGAGATGTGAGAACCTTCCAGAAGGAAAACCATCTCTGCAGCACTACACCAATCAGGCCTTTATGGTAGAGTGGCCAGATGGAAGCCGCTCCTCAGTAAAAGGTTCATGACAGCCCGCTTAGAGTTTGCCAAAAGGCACCTAAAGACCCTCAGATCATGAGAAGCAAGATTCTATGGTCTGATGAAACCAAGATTCAACTCGTTGGCCTGAATGCCAAGTGTCACATCTGGAGGAAACCTGGCACCATCCCTACTGTGAAGCATGGTGGTGGCAGCATCATGCTGTCAGGTTGTTTTCCAGGGGCGGGGTCTGGGAGGCTACACAGGATTGAGGCAAAGACGGAGCAAAGTACAGAGAGATCCTTGATGAAAATTTGCTCCACAGCGCTCAGGACCTCAGACCGGGGCAACGGTTTACTTTCCAACAGGACAATGACCCTAAACACACAGCCAAGACAACACAGGAGTGGCTTTGGGACAAGTCTCTGAATATCCTTGAGTGGCCAATCCAGAGTCCAGAGCTTGAGAGGATCTGCAGAGAAGAAATGGAGAAACTACCCAAATACAGGTGTGCCAAACTTGTAGCGTCATACCCAAGTAGACTCAAGGCTGTAATTGCTGCCAAAGATGCTTCAACAAAGTACTGACCAAAGGGTCTGAGTACTTATGTAAATGTGATATTTCTGTTTTTCTCTACCTGTTTTTGCTTTTTTAAATCAAATGTAATACATTTTAGAATAAGGCTGTAACCTAACAAAATGTGGAAAAAGTCAAGGGGTCTGAATACTTTCCGAAAGCACTGTATATTAAAACCCCAGAGTACTGTATAAGTTCTCCAGTCAATCATTAGAACATCAGTAGAACATCAGCTCAATTGACTACTGTTTCTTAGTAAACGCTATTAGGTTTGCTGGAGCACATTTACATATGCGTATTATTTGAGGAAAATAGTGAAAGCTAACTTTTGAAACTGATGCAGAACTGTCAACTAAAGTTAAATGTAATTAGATTGTATATTGTTAGATAAACTGTTCATATTTTCTAAGAAAACAGTGACATGAGCTGGCTAGAGACTACTACATGGATGGTTGGATGAATGAACCGATGAGTAGATAGATGGATGGGTAGATTGCTGAATGGATGAATTATTGAATCAATCAATGAATAGATTAGTAAATGCATGTCAAAGGTGTGCGTATTGGGAGCGGAGTCAGGTGCAGGAGAGCAGGGAGTTGTGAACAGGCGCACACTTTATTGAGGCAGGAGAAACCAACAGACGGACGCCACTGCTTCGAAACCTCCAGCCAATAGGCAAAAGTGCAAAACGCGCAAACAGTCACAATAATTATATTCAAACAAAATAAACATACCTCGTGACAAAACACGGAATAAACTAACACCAGTCTAGCACGTCAAAATTGACATGGAACACAAAACAATTTCACACAAAGACATGAGGGGGAACAGAGAAATAAATACATGTAGTGTGATTGGGGGAATGAAAACCAGGTGTGCAGGGAACAAGACAAAACAAATGGATAAATGAAAAATGGAGCGGCGATGGCTAGAAAGCCGGTGACGTCGACCGCCGAACGCCGTCCGAACAAGGAGAGGAGCTGACTTCGGCGGAAGTCGTGACAATGGATGGGTAGATGGATGAATGGATGAGCCCCTCCTGGTGCCCCCTGGAACACAAGGGGGAAGCCACCGTCATACTTAGATGATGTGCCTCTCTCAGGTTCAGTCTGTCAACTGCTACAAAAACTTACAACACAGATACATGGAGAGCCAATACACGTCAAAAGAAAACTATCTAGGTCAAACCAAACATCGCTCTGCTCTAGACAAGATGCCCAAATACTTGGAGCACGGTGATAACAACACCCAGACTGTCAGGTTATCTATGAGTCTTTGTTGTCATACAGTACATCTTCCAGAGACCAGTCTCTCTTGCCTTGGCCATGAGAATGGATAAGGGCCTCGCGGTGGCCCTCCGAGGAGTGGGACCTGCTTCCCCTCATGCCCCCGCAGCCCCGCATGTCGTTTTCCCGGTGGTCAAACTGGCCGCAGGTTACGTGGATCTTGTTCAGGGCGGGGCGCACCCGCACAGGCAGCATGCAGTGGCTGTGAGGGAACATGTGGAAGCTGTGGCTATTCCCTACGATGGACTTGTACACACTGTACTTGTTGCTCTGGCTCCTTATTGTAGGTCTGAGGAGAAAACAAAGATAGCTGACAAAAAGAGTTGGTGGTTGCAGAGACAACAAATGTAGAGAAAAATGTTTCATCAGGTGTGACAAAACCGGGTAAGCCTGGATTGGAAACCTAAAGCAGTGCTAGGTAACACAAAGTGCACTTGTCAATGTTTGGCCTATCTTAGCATAACAAAATAAATTAATATAAACAGTGAGATCCATTAGTGCCTGGGAAAGAGCCAGACAGTGAACCCAGAGCATAAAGCCATCAGACACAACCAGTCTGGATCCGGTCTGAGGGGTTGTGGAGTCTGTCAAGTGGCAACAAAACTGCCAACTCTGGAATGCAGTGTACCTCAGTCTCCCAATCTCCTCCCATCTGTCTAAATAAATATTCTCAAAATATTGTATATATATATAAGGATAGTGGGATTCCACTGGCATGGTCCCAGATCTGTTTGTGCCGTCTTGCTAACTCCTACGCAATGTTAATTGTCATAAGAATGGCCATATTAGTTGGCCATACAGCACAGATGGGACCATTCCTATGATTCCAGGCAGGAGTTGTTGCTCACCCTCTCCTCTCGTCGCTCTCGACTGTGTCTGTATGTGAAGTCAATCACAAACATGGCTGTCCTTGTCATGTGGTTATAATAGGTTTCGTGGGTTAGAGGACGGTGCTAGCAACATCAGGGTTGTTTCATTTGATTCCAGCAGCATTTACTGAATGTGAGTCACTGAATGGTGCTGAATGAACACAATTGTATTTTTTATTATAACCTACACACAGTAATATACACACTATGATTATGTACCGAACTGTGTTCCTCTTATACAGCACCAGCAGCTGTCATGAACTTCGAGTCGATGCTGCAGTGCTACTGTACTCTGTGACATCACTGACATCATGGCAGTGCTACTGTACTCTGTGACATCACTGACATCATGGCAGTGCTACTGTACTCTGTGACATCATGGCAGTGCTACTGTACTCTGTGACATCATGGCAGTGCTACTGTACTCTGTGACATCACTGACATCATGACAATGCTACTGTACTCTGTGACATCACTGAGACATCACAGACATCATGGCAGTGCATCCCAAATGGCACCCTATTCACTGTTTAGTGCACTACTACCATAGGGCTCTGTTCAAATGAAGTGCGCTATATAGGGAATAGTATGTATGATATGGATAATATTAGGTATTCCATACTGTAGGTAGACCTGAATGAAATGGAAAATATAAGGTAATTATGATTAAGTAAGAAAGCAGTACTGAGCCAATTCAAGTATAAATTAGTGATTTTATGAGCCATGTTATGAGATTTTATGAGCCAGTGCACTATATAGGGAATAGGGTGCCATTTAGGACGCAAGCCCATGTCCTCAGTGCCTCGAAAGAGTTGGAGAGAACCAGAACAGCCCTCTGCATTAACTGCAGTACTCTGGACAAGCAGAAACCCCTAAATTATTCAGTACAAATGCATTTTATAGGCGGTCTGTAGATGATTGATCTTCATGAGCAGCTAACCAACAAAGAAACAGGGTGCCAAGTTACAATGGGAAAACCAGACCAGCTGATTCTTCAAAGTAAGTTATATGTTCCTTTGAGTTAAATGTAGGTGCTAGATTTAGCCTAGGGCTTAGGCTAACATTTGACCCATTACATTTAGTTGCTGGGGTTTTTGAAGAACATGGCTCATAAAATCACAAATTTATACTTGAATTGGCTCAGTACTGCCTTCTTACTTAATCATAATTACCTTATATTTTCCATTTCATTCAGGTCTACCTACAGTATGGAATACCTAATATTATACATATCATACAGGCCTACCTGGGTGTGTGGTGAGTATCTATATCCACCAGCATGCCAACCTTGAGCCTGTCTATCTCCCTTAGCAACAACCTACAGTAACTATGGGTCGCTCACAGCAACAGACAGCAACACAAGACAGTGCAGGCATATGGGGGAGCAGTCTGTTAGACCTAACATGGTTGATGTTGTAGCCATCTCCAGGACACAAAACAACACCGCTAACAACGCAGCTAAGCAGCCAAATCTTCAGATAACATTGAATGTTTGTGCCGCTTAGCTTTGCTCAATACAGGTATTTGGGAGGTGCTTTCCAGTATGTTCTATTTGAGTGTAAATCAAAGCTGTGCCAATCAAATACTACCCTTTTTAATGACGTTATCCTGACATTACCTTGAGCTTGTGTTATCCGTGTTGTCTCCTGGTGTAACAGTCATCCATGCATGTTTTTTTTGTATTTATCAGACATTTTATTGAAGAGAGGAGGGAAGTGAGGAGAGGGTCCGTGACAAAGTATCGGTGGGTCTGGGATTCAAACCCACGTGGTCACAAGCATAGGCCCCCTTTAAAAAATTAATTTGTGGCGTTAAACGTCCCGCAAGTTTGCGTCAAATTTGCTCAAACTAAATAGTGTGGCACAAAATGTTGCCAGAAGTGTGCAAACGTTTGCCACTAGTGGTGAATTTGTGGCAAACCTTTGGGAACAATAATATTTATTGCCACTAGTGGCAAACAATTCACCAGAGGTTGTTTTCTGGCAAACAATTCTCTCAAGATTCTATTTGAATCTGTGGAAGACCTTTGGCAACAATACTTATTGCCACTAGTGGCAAACAGTTTACCAGAAGCCTTTCTGGTGAACACATGGATTCCAAGACCAGTAACCATTGTGACCGATCAAGAGGATTTAAAAAATCTGATGGAAAATGGAAACCAAACTATCTAGCTAGCTACCAACCAAAGTTTTCCGGTGAGTGTAACTTGTTATTTACACTTCCTAATAAAACGAAAAATGTTGTTAGTTTATTAATGCCTAGTTAACAATGTCATGTTATGGGATAGAGTGAAATATTTTGTTGATACCAGTTTCAATCTGTCAGCGTCATTGACTGCCTAGCACTGAGCTAGCTAACGTTAGCTATCAAATTTTTTGCACAATTAATGTAATAGCTAGCTAGCTAGCTAATGATTTGCCTGAACAATTATATTTTTAGGTGAATACATTGCTGTCTTTTAATACCAATATGCATGTCAATATGCTAATATCACTGTTCAGTAGCATGTTAGCTAGCACAACAGCTAAGGTAGTAGAAACAATATGAGATGACTTGACATCAAAGTGCACTAAACAAAAATAAACACAACATGTAAAGCTGAAATAAAAGATCCCAGAAATGTTCCATATGCACAAAAAGCGTATTTCTCTCAAATTTTGACAGCATACTTGTTTACATCCCTGTTAGTGAGCATTTCTCCTTTGCCAAGATAATCCATCCACCTGACAGGTGTGGCATATCAAGCTGATGATTAAACAGCATGATCATTACACAGATGCACCTTGTGCTGGGGACAATAGAAGGACACCGTAAAATGTGGAGTTTTGTCACACAACATAATGCCACAGATGTCTCAAGTTTTCAGTGAGCGTGCAATTGGCATGCTGTGACTGCAGGAATGTTCACCAGAGCGGTTGCCAGAGAATTGAATGTTAATTTCTCTCCATTAGCGGCCTCCAACGTAATTTTAGAAAATTTGGCAGTACGTCCAACCGGCCTCACAACCGCAGATCACGTGTAACCACTCCAGCCCAGGACCTCCACATCCGGCTTCTTCACCTGCTGGATCGTCTGAGACCTGCCACCCGGACATGAAACTGCGGGTTTGCACAACCTAAGGATTTCTGCACAAACTGTAAGAAACCGTTTCAGGGAAGCTCCTCTGCATGATCATCGTCCTCACCAGGGTCTTGACCTGACTGCAGTTCGGCGTCGTAACCGACTTCAGTGGGCAAATGCTCACCTGGTCAATGGTTCAAGGATGAATCCCAGGTTTCAACAGATGGCAGACCGCCATGGTGTCATGTGGGCGAGCGGTTTGCTGATGTCAACATTGTGAACAGAGTGCCCCATGTAGGGTTATGGTATGGGCTGGCATAAGCTACAGACACTGAACACATTTGCATTTTATTGATGGCAATTTGAATGCACAGAGAAACTGTGACAAGATCCTAATGCCCATTTTCGTGTCATTCTTCCGCCACCATCACCTCATATTTCAGCATGATAATGCACGGCCCCATGTTGCAAGGATCTGCACACAATTCCTGAAAGCTAAAAATGTCCCAGTTGTCCCAAAAATGTCCCATGGCCTTCATACTCACTAGACATGTGAATATGCAGGCTCTTCAGGTCTGTTGCATGTAGAATATCCACATCTCAGGAAATCGTTTGTGAGCTATTGATGTTTGATTGCCCGAATATCTGGCGAATACAGAAACTCAAGCCAATATTACCACGTTTTTTAAACAAGCTTTTCGCTATGGATGTTTTTATCTGCTCTACCACGCACCTGTCTGGTTGAACGCCTCTTTTCCTACTCAGCCTCCCCAAAAAAAGCTTCTCCCAAACGGATGTGACACCTACTCCCGTTGTCTGCTGCTTGGATCCCACCTGGCGATCTGTTCCTCGTCTGCCCTGGCCTGTCTCCCCCTGTCTGGTACAGGTACCCCCACCATACTCCCCCCCCTCTCTCCCAAGCTTTCCCTTGCCTCCAGCACACACCCACATACACACACACTGCAGACTTTGGACTGATCTGAATTTTATGTAGGTTAATTAACTTGTGTCTATATATTGTCCTATATATGAAAGTGCTGTACAATGTAATCTTGTTGCCATCTGATGCACATTCAAATGTCATAAAAAAATCAACACTGAAGTGAACGTAGCAAGCCTTCCTTCATGACCTGGCCTCTGTACATTGGTATAGAATCAGCTTGATCCCCTCTGTCGAAGATGCTTGGACCTTCTTTTTTGATATTTTCAGTGGTATTGTTAACAAACAAATAAAATGACAAATAAAAACAGGTTCAGCCCTTGGTTCGACCATTACCAGGCAGAGTTAATCCACCTCAAGAATTATATTTTGCGAAAGGCTCGGCACACGCAAACTCAGGCTGACTTGTTCTCGTTCAGGCAAATGATAAATAAGTGCACTCAGGCTAAAGAGCTCCCTAAAGAGCTCCTTAAAGAGCTCCTTAAACGTGACCCCAAACTAGGTTTAGATCCTTTCTTCTCTAAGGTTGCAACCTTTTCATCTCCAACCTTTTCAACATGTCTATCCTCCCTGGGGAGGTTGCCATTGCTTGGAAGGCAGCCACGTGCGTACTTTATTTAAAGGGGGAGATCAAATTTACCTCATTTGCACACACTGTATATAGACTTTTCTATTGTGTTATTGACTGTATGTTTGTTTATTCCATGTGTAACTGTGTTGTCGTTTGTGTCGCACTGCTTTGCTTTATCTTGGCCAGGTCGCAGTTGTAAATGAGAACTTGTTCTCAACTGGCCTACCTGGTTAAATAAAGGTGAAATAAAAAATAAAAAAGCTGATCCTAACTGTTATAGGCCAATTTCTATTTTGCCCTGTTTAACAAAAGTGTTGGAAAAACTTGTCAATAATCAACTGACTGGCTTAATTGATGTCTATAGTCTTCTCTCTGGTATGCAATCTGGTTTCCACTCAGATTATAGATGTGTCACTGCTACTTCTTCGGGACTGGTGTCCCATCCACGGGACGGTTGAGCTAACGTAGGCGAATGCGATTAGCATGAGGTTATAAGTAACAAGAACATTTCCCAGGACATAGACATATCTGATATTGGCAGAAAGCACTGTCCAATTTACAGTAGCTATTACAGTGAAAGAATACCATGCTATTGAGAGTGCACAATTTTGAACATGAAAAGTTATTTATAAACAAATTAGGCACATTTGGGCAGTCATGATACAACATTTTGGACAGAAATGCAATGGTTCCTTGGATCAGTCTACAACTTTGCACATACACTGCTGCCATCTAGTGGCCAAAATCTAAATTGCACCTGGGCTGAAATAACACATTATGGCCTTTCTCTTGCATTTCAAAGATGGTACAAAAAAATAATACAAAAAGAACGGTTGTTTTTTTCTTTGTATTATCTTTTACCAGATCTATTGTGTTATATTCGCCGACATTCCTTTCACATTTCCACAAACTTCAAAGTGTTTCCTTTCAAATGATAGCAAGAATATGCTTATCCTTGGTTCAGGGCCTGAGCTACAAACAGTTAGATTTGGGTATGTCATTTTAGGTGAAAAAAAAAAAAAAAGGGGCGGATCTTAAGAGGTCCTAAATGATGTCACCGTTGCCCTTGATTCTAAGCAATGTTGTGCTGCTATTTTTATTGACTTGCTCAAAGCTTTTGATACGATAGACCATTCCATTCTTGTGGGCCGGTTAAGGAGTATTGGTGACTCTGAGGGGTCTTTGGCCTGGTTTGCTAACTACCTCTCTCAAAGAGTGCAGTGTATAAAGTCAGAACATCTGCTGTCTCAGTCACTGCCTGTCACCAAGGGAGTATCCCAAGGCTCGATCCTAGGCCCCACGCTCTTAATTTACATCAACAACATAGCTCAGGCAGTAGGAAGCTCTCTCATCCATTTATATGCAGATGATAGTCTTATTCTCAGCTGGCCCCTCCCAGGATTTTGTGTTAAACGCTCTACAACAAAAGGTTTCTTACTGTCCAACAAGCTTTCTCTGCCCTTAACCTTGTTCTGAACACCTCCAAAACAAAGGTAATGTGGTTCGGTAAGAAAACTGCCCCTCTCCCCACTGGCGTGATTACTACCTCTGAGGGTTTAGAGCTTGAGTACTTGGGAGCATGGCTAGATGGTACACTGTCCTTCTCTCAGCACATATCCAAGCTACAAGCTAAGGTCAAATGTAGACTTGGTTTACTCTATCGTAATCGCTCCTCTTCCACCCCAGCTGCCAAACTAACCCTGATTCAGATGACCATCCTACCCATGCTAGTTTACGGAGATGTAATTTATTGATCGCCCGGGCAAGGGTGCTCTCGAGCAGCTAGATGTTCTTTACCATTCGGCCATCAGATTTGCCACCAATCCTCCTCATAGGACACATCACTGCACTCTATACTCCTCTGTAAACTGGTCATCTCTGTATACCCGCCGCAAGACCCACTGGTTGACGCTTATTTATAAAACCCTCTTAGGCCTCACTCCCCCCTATCTGAGATACCTACATCAGGCCTCATCCTCCACATACAACACCTGTTCTGCCAGCCACATTCTGTTAAAGGTCCTGTCGTGTCTTTGGCATCATTAAAACTGAAGACTTATCTCTATCAAATAACTCTCTATAATTATTATTACGCGATTAAACTAATTAATCATGTTACTGTAATTAGCTAGGAAATCGGGGCACCAAGGAAAATATTCAGATTACAAAGTTAGAATTTTCCTAATATAACTTTCAGATATTTTAATATCTGCTCAATTAGTCTTTGAATTAATGAATTATTATTTACCTCACGTTAGTCTCATTCCAAACGTCATAAATTGTTGGTTATCTGCACAAACGCAGTCTTCACAATGAGTCATCCATACATCAATTGTCTTAAAATAATTTATTTACTAACTAAGTAATTCACAGAAATGCATAACACAAACAAACAAAGTAGATGGTTACAAAGAAATGATAGCGGATGTGCCCTAGTGGGCTAAACCGGCATGGCGGCTTGTTAGACAAGAGGGGAGTGGGGGTCAGCTGAGAAGTCACTACAGAGTTGATAATTATAACAATTGAAATGCTAATTCTTTGCACATGAACGCTCACTCCTTCAGGAACAATTGCAATCAATATATATATTTACGCTCAGTGTGTCGTCGGGATCTCTGTTGAAAAGTTTGTTTCTGTTGGAGAGCTTGTCCGCTCTCTCTCTCTTTGTCGTGGTTAGAATGAATAATTCAGAGTGACATTCATTCATGTCGTTATAGAATAGATGTTTTGGCGGTGGTCGGTCTTCGCGTTCAATGATACTGAATTCCTAGCTGCAGACTACTAATTCATATCAAAGACTTGTTCTTATTCTGTCGGTATCGATAGTCTAAGAGTTTAACCACGTGGTATGGTTAAAAGATTCAGCCATCTACTCAAACCTTAGGTTTATGGTCTCTACTCAAACCTTGGCCCTCTCGTGGTAAACTGGTCTGCAACCTTTAGCCATCTCGTAATTGAGGTAAGCTCGGTCTCCTCTCAAACCTTGGCCCTCTCGTTATCGAGGTAAGCTGGTCTGGTGATAGAAAACCCGGGTGGGGGTTTTATTCGGAAGAGCAGAAAAGGGCCTGTCCCAGGACGCAAGACCATAACTGTGCTCATGGCCGGTCCTCTGATTTAGTTAAACTCCAAAGGGAATTGGAGTTTCCTTCATTAAACAGTCCAAAATCACATTACACAATTTCACAAACAGTATCATCCTCACTCATTCATCTTATACAACAATTAGATGTAAGCATCATATCTGAGGCTATTGTATAAACAGCGTTATGGTAATGTGGCCATATTGTCTCCCATGAGTTTCACAAGATTGTACCAAACGAACCAGTTCGTAGCTGGATTCTTCACCGACCTTTTATACCTTCTCCAGAACATAAGAAATTCCTTTGCTCTCTCTATGAAAACTCACTCTCTCTCTCTATACTGTGGCCATGAGGAGATAATCTACTCCAGGAATTTACAACCTCTCTGACAACAGCAGCTTGGTTGTAGGAGACAGAGAGAGGGGGATGGTGCTCACTGTACCCAAAGAGGGCAACGTCATGCTGGAGGTCATTTTGCAGGTCTCTGGCAGTGCTCCTCCTTGCACAAAGGCGGAGGTAGCGGTCCTGCTGCTGGGTTGTTGCCCTCCTACGGCCTCCTCCACGTCTCCTGATGTACTGGCCTGTCTCCTGGTAGCGCCTCCATGCTCTGGACACTACGCTGACAGACACAGCAAACCTTCTTGCCACAGCTCGCATTGATGTGCCATCCTGGATGAGCTGCACTACCTGAGCCACTTGTGTGGGTTGTAGACTCCGTCTCATGCTACCACTAGAGTGAAAGCACCGCCAGCATTCAAAAGTGACCAAAACATCAGCCAGGAAGCATAGGAACTGAGAAGTGGTCTGTGGTCACCACCTGCAGAATCACTCCTTTATTGGGGGTGTCTTGCTAATTGCCTATAATTTCCACCTTTTGTCTATTCCATTTGCACAGCAGCATGTGCAATTTATTGTCAATCAGTGTTGCTTCCTAAGTGGACAGTTTGATTTCACAGAAGTGTGATTGACTTGGAGTTACATTGTGTTGTTTAAGTGTTCCCTTTATTTTTTTGAGCAGTGTATATGTGAAGGAGATGTGTCGCGCTGCATGAGACAAATGGTCATCACACCAGACACAGACTATTTTTCTGATCCACGTCCCTACTTTGTTTTTAAGGTATCTGTGACCAACAGAAGCATATTTGTATTCCCAGTTATGTGAAATCCATGAATTCATTTATTTATTTTACTTGACTGATTTCCTTATATGAACTGTAACAAAACTCTTTGAAATTGTTGCATGTTGCGTTTATGTTTTTGTTCAGTGTAAAACCTTTACAGATGAATACCCTTTCCCTACCAGTGGTGTTGGAAGAGACTGTATTGGGAGGAGGAGGCATCAACACCCTGGAAAGATGTTTGTGGTGACCTCACTCCTAACACTTTTTTGGGAGTGAATCGTCTTGACAAGCTTGATAAGGTAAGTAAATGCATGTATTATTCATCCCATTCATTGTAACAATTAGATCTTTCATTGATTTAGCTAGGTCATCCTGATCATATGTTGTTCCTCCTATCTTTCTGGAAGCAATCAGTTACAAGGCAAAAAGACAGAATGAGGCCTTCGATTGAGGTCTTCAATCAAACTGAGGACAGAGAAATATGTGAACACCAGGCCAAGGCTTCTTGCATGCATGAATCTGAGATGTAATTTAGCAATAATTTATTTTGGAAAAAGAATGGGAATTGCCATATTAGGCATTACTCCATTTAATGTAGCTTTTATTCTACCCAAGACTTATACACCTGGGTCAGGAAGAAGAGACCACTAGTAGACAACTGTCTCAATGATGAAGTCCCCAGTCTAGACTGAATATCGTAATTATTTGATTAGTTAGGAAAAGTTGGCCACACATTTAAAGTCCCCGTTTATGCTAGATATATTGTTTGTTTATATAGTATTTATACAAGGCCTTCAGAAAATATTCAGACCCCTTGACTTTTTCCACATTTTGTTACATTACAGCCTTATTCTAAAATGGATAAAAAAAAAAAAATCCTCAGCAATCAATACCCCATAATGACAAAGCGAAAACAGATTCTTCGAAATTTCAGCAAGTTCAAAAAACAAAACAAAAATAGAAGTATTCAGACCCTTTACTATGAGACTCAAAATTGAGCTTGAGTGCATCCTGTGTCCATTGATCGTTCTTTAGTTGTTTCTACAACTTGAATGGAGTCCACCTGTGGTAGTTCAATTGATTGGACATGATTTGGAAAGGTACACACCTGTCTATATAAGGTCCCACAGTTGACAGCGCATTTGAGAGCAAAAACCAAGCCATGAGGTTGAAGGAATTGTCCGTAGAGCTCAAAGACAGGATTGTGTCGAGGCACCGATCTGGGGAAGGGTACCAACACATTTATGCAGTATTGAAGGTCCCCAAGAACACAGTGGCCTCCATCATTCTTAAATGGAAAAAGTTTAGAACCATCAAGATTCTTCCTAGAGCTGGCCGCCCGGCCAAATTGAGCAATTGGGGGAGAAAGGACTTGGTCAGGGAGGTGACCAAGAATCCGATGGTCACTCTGACAGAGCTCCTCTGTAGAGATGGGAGAACCTTCCAGATGGACAACAATCTCTGCAGCACTCCACCAATCAGGCCTTTATGGTAGAGTGGCCAGACAGAAGCCGCTCCTCAGTAAAAGGCACATGACAGCCCCCTTGGAGTTTGCCAAAAGGCATCTAAAGACTCTCACACCATGAGATACAAGATTCTCTGGTCTGATGAAACAAAGATTTAACTCTTTGGCCTGAATGCCAAGCATCACATCTGGAGGAAACCTGGCACCATCCCTACGGTGAAGCATGGTGGTGGCAGCATCATGCTGTGGGGATGTTTTTCAGCCGCAGGGACTGGGAGACTAGTCAGGATCGAGTGAAAGATGAATGGAGCAAAGTTCAGAGAGATCCTTGATGAAAACCTGCTCCAGAGCACTCAGGACCTCAGACTGAGGTGAAGGTTCACCTTCCAACAGGAAGTTCGGAACTGGGTTTGATTTAGTTTTTGTTGTTTTAATTATTAAAATGTTGTTAATTATCTTTTAAACTTCCATTGGTTGAAAGCTCATTGCTCAGTTATCACTTATCACTTGGTTCATGTAAATTCTGTAGTTGCCCCTTTAAACATCCTGAGGTCAACATCTCCATAGTGTTCACATTTCTCTCATGTAAATGTTGTAGGAAGATAAAAATATATAATAAACTATTTATTTGGGAAAAATTCAGTCTTTGCTCTTTTCTTCATTAGCATGCTGATGATTTTAAGGTTAATATTGTGGGACTCTGCATAATGTTTTCATTGTGAGATGGATCAGAACATTGTATTGGATTTATTTTGATCTGTTAAGACATTGAATACGTTGTTTAGTAAATGTAATACATTTAGTATGATTAGTTCTCTGTGAGAAGCAAGTTATTTAAAGTTATATGTGATTTATATATATACAACATTTCAATGTTAACCGGGTATCCAAAAACCTGATCTAATTTGCATATTCATATTGAGTTTGCAGCAAACAGTAGAATGTTTGCCACAAGTTTCCCAGAATTGTTTGCCAGAAGTACAGAAGTCGCCGTAAATTTACCGCAATAGTTTGCCACAAAACTAGACCACCCCAGGACCATAGACATACATGTGCTGCTGGCGGTGGTGTTAACCAGTAGACCACCCCAGGACTATAGATGTTGTATTTTTACCTCCAGCTGCTCCGTCTGGGTGTATCCTGCCAAGGCCCATAAAGGTCATGAACTTGACCAGGGCAGATGGTGGTTCAACATGGCGGCGATCTCCTGCATGCTCTCGTGGAATGACGACAATATCATCGCATGCATGCTCACTTCCAGGGACCCAGAACCTGGACCAATCAAAGAAGAGCAAGAGAGAGAAGGTACTTACAACTAATGAAAAAAGGCAACAAGCAGCACTCACTTCATATAGTTGCAATTAAGTCAGTTTTCACTTTTGGCAACATGTCCTACTAAAAAAGACACTGCATACGTTTCGGTTTGCGCCTTCCTTGGTACATTTGTGTACTTACAACCAATCAACTGCTTAAATTAAATGCATACACCCCTACTCAAACAAATATGGAAAAACAAGATCTGGAGCAAGCTGTGGCTTCAACTGTGCCATTCGCTGTTGCTGTTGTCCTCGGCTTTAGTTAAATATCTTAAAAGGATGATTCATGGCTAAAGGACCGAGTGCAGTTAGCTGCTACTAATAAGAAAGTGAATTACTGGTGCCAGAGCTCTCAGCCCACATTTTAAAATGTCCTAGCATCTCCTCCTCCAGCTTCTGTAGTTTGGAGTGGCTGTAGATGAAGGGCTCCCCTGGGCCTGGAAGCAAAGGGCAATTAGGTCAATACAGGCTAATCAGGGCCCAAGACACCCTTCATAATAAGCAGCATTCACAATTAGGAGAAGCGTCTGAAGATTTATGTTACCGCAGTTGAACAGGTAGTTTGAAAATGACTTGTTACAACGGTAATTACCGTCGGTATCTATGAGATTCATTGACACAAGCATCACTATGCACTATTTGGTACGAGGTAGTTACCAATCGTGGGAAATTCTTTGAGGTACCCTCTTCGGTTTCCTGGAGCGTTTTTTTGTGAGAATCCTACAGAATACGCTTTGCTTTCTCAAGACCTGAAAATAACAGTTTAAGGGTGCGATTAGCAAGACACACATTCTACATGACGTTGGCGAGCTAACTTGTTTACAACGGGCAAAGAAATTCCACTCGACTCGCGCTGCCGCAGCACAATACCTGGAACTCTTGTCCTGGATCTTCGACCCACCACTCACAGAGGACTGGTTTCAGCCAGGGTTTGTTTGTGTTTCACACATGCTTTATAGCGCGGATAAGGGTACCAAACGCTCCTGGATCCGGATAATAAGGAGATATGTGAAAGCGCTCTTATTACATAATAACATGTAAATACCAGGAAGGTACCAGCCTTAACCGGTCTGTAAAATAAAGTGTTATCATGTGGCTTCAAAGACACGGGGCTGTAGTATTGGAACTGTATCCTACCTGTGGGCTTCATAAACATGGCCTCCATCGTCAGCTCGTTCCATTTGAGTTAATAGAGACTGGACAATTACCTGAGAAGCATGCTAGCTAGCACTTATAGAGTGTGTGTGTGTGTGTGTGTAGGAAGGTGCCTCCTGCCTTTGGTGCCCTGGAGGAAGAGAAGGCCCATCTGAAGCAGCAGCTTGTAGTCATGGTACAGGCTGGTACACAGGGAAATGTCCTGTGCTGAGACCCCTGTCAACACCAAGGATCACCAAGACGTGCTCCTTGACATAATTTGACAGCATGACACAACATGACATAATTTGACATTTTACATTATATTTCCATGCAACGTGGTAATGTGTTGATTGATCACAGAAAAAAAATAATAGGGGTTTTCCTGAGGACATTTCTGTTCCGAAAAAGAGCATTAATTGACTAAAGTACAAAATAGTCACATAGATATGAAATATATAGTGTAACAAGGCATACTTTTTGATCTGTGTGTGGTGGCAGTGTGTGTGTGTGTGTGTGTACGTGCATGCATGGTGGCAGTGTGTGTGTGTGCGTGTATGTGTGTGTGTACATGCATGCGCATGTGTGGTGGCAGTGTGTGTATGTGTACGTGTATGTGTGTGTGTGTATGTATATATGTGTGTCTGTGTGTATATGCACTGTGACTTTGGGGCGGAGGGTTGTTACTGAACTGTTCTCGGGCCAGGATGACCTGGAACTTGATGAGGGAGCACAGGTCACGTTGAGACATGGCCCTGTTCTGGATCAGACGACACGTGAACCGCTCCAGCACCTGGAACAACAATGGCCGACAAACAATAGGCCAACCCAGACAGGATAAGTGGAGCACTCTTCTATTTTCAGTTCCTCATTTCAGAGCGAGGCGGAAGACTAAATTCGAGTGGCCACAATATTCATATACAGTGAGCTCCAAAAGTATTGGGACAGCCACACATTTTTTGTTGTTTTGGCTCTGTACTCGGGCACTTTGGATTTGAAATGATACAACGACTGAGGTTAAAGTGCAGACTATGGGGAATAATCACTGAATTATGATTTTGTTTTGAGAGGCATCTTAAGTGTTAGAATCCTGAAGAAACTCATGGATTGTACAGAGCTGTCTACTGCTATAGACAATAGGAGAGGGTTCAATGAGAGAACAGCTAATCTCAGTGAAGTTTTACTCAGCAAAAACATACTAGCTGGAATCCTATAGATGTCCTCGCAATTATGTGTCAGGGTGTTATTAGTGTCAGCCAATCACATCCTACCACTCATAAGGCACTACGGCTAGGGGGGGGGGGCTCCCGATATCAGTGATGAAGACATGGATGTCTTATGGTATGGGTATGCAAAATGGGTCAACTTTGAGTACATCTAGACCTATCTCCTGAATGTGTTGGTATTTAGGTCAAAAAAGTCATTTTCTGACCACTTCTACCATGGGCAAACATGGATGTAAGGTTTTGTTTAAATCAAAAGGGGTGCAATCAGAAAGTCATGGAATTCATATAGAATGACCCAAAAGAGACAAGACCCACTTGTTCTTCCCAAATCGCAAAAGCAAAAAACTATTCTGAAGTGGACTGGTTGGATTTAGCCAAGCTGAATTCTCTGTAATGTAACCTTAAATCAAACAATCATTTGGATGCTTATGAATTATTTATGTAAGAAATGTCACAGGTGTCCGAATTCACGTTCAAAAGGCTTAATAATTTGACTAGAATTACTATTTAATGAGATATAGCAGGGGTGGTTGGAATGGAGGCATTCAAATTCAGGATTTTTTTTTTCAGTTGATGGAGAAGTCATTGAAAATAGATGCCCTTTTTTCAATTGCTGAATTGGAATGACAATTTACTTCCTGAATTGACCCCAACCCTGACAGGAACTAAATGGCACACTAATGTACGGATGAGGTCTTATTTCTGAGGGTGCCTAATTTAGCACTGGGCACTGTGGAGACGTGCGCCAGCTGCGACTGAAGCCTATTTGAATGCATCAAATAGGCGTTTCCACAAATAATTACATAAAAGGATTAGGGGGTCAAATCCACCCTCCTGTAACAAACTCTCCCCTCGACCTTTCCAACAGGGCCAGGGTTAGATTTAGGGGGTGGGTAAAATCGTCTACTAGGCCTAACCCCCCATGGCTCTCATCTCTGACTCACACGCTAGCTGTTAGCACACTACACTACTCTGTTGATGTCTGACTAATCGGTGACTAATACTGAAGGCTAGCCTGTTTCATCCTGTTTGTAGTCTGTTTTATCATGTTTATAGGCTATTTTATCCTGTTTGTAGTCTGTTTTATCCTGTTTATAGTCTGTTTTATCCTGTTTGTAGTATGTTTTATCCCATTTATAGGCTGTTTAATCCTGTATGAAGCTGGTTTTATCCTGTTAGTAGCCTGTTTTATCCTGTTTGTAGGCTGTTTTATCCTGTTTGTAGGCTGTTTAATCCTGTTTGTAGGCTGTTTAATCCTGTTTGTAGTCTGTTTTATCCTGTTTATAGGCTGTTTTATCCTGTTTGCTGTCTGTTTTATCCTGTTTGTAGGCTGTTTAATCCTGTTTGTAGTCTGTTTTATCCTGTTTATAGGCTGTTTTATCCTGTTTGCTGTCTGTTTTATCCTGTTTGTAGGCTGTTTAATCCTGTTTGTTGTCTGTTCAATCCTGTTTGTAGGCTGTTTTATCCTGTTTGCTGTCTGTTTTATCCTGTTTGCTGTCTGTTTTATCCTGTTTTGTAGGCTGTTTTATCCTGTTTATAGGCTGTTTAATCCTGTGTGCTGTCTGTTTTATCCTGTTTGTAGTCTGTTTTATCCTGTTTGTAGTCTGTTTTATCCTGTTTGTAGGCTGTTTAATCCTGTTTGTAGGCTGTTTAATCCTGTTTGTAGTCTGTTTTATCCTGTTTGTAGGCTGTTTAATCCTGTTTGTAGGCTGTTTAATCCTGTTTGTAGGCTGTTTAATCCTGTTTGTAGGCTGTTTTATCCTGTTTGTAGGCTGTTTAATCCTGTTTGCTGTCTGTTTTATCCTGTTTCATTCTGTTTCATTCTGTTCTATCCTGTTTTATCCTGTTTTATCCTGTTTATAGTCTGTTTTATCCTGTTTATAGGCTGTTTTATCCTGTTTATAGTCTGTTTTATCCTGTTTGTAGTCTGTTTTATCCTGTTTATAGGCTGTTTCATCCTGTTTGTAGTCTGTTTAATCTGCATGGTTGGGAAGGGCCCATAATTAAGCATTTCACTGTTAGTCTACACCTGTTGTTTACAAAAGCATGTGACAAATACATTTTTGTATTTGATCCATACCATCTGCCTTACTGGCAACATGCTAACATCAACATGTTAACAATGATGAAAAACTGACCTGGGGAAGGTGAATCAAATGATGGGTTAAGAAGGTCCTTTATTAACAAAGATAGAGAGCCTAGTCACGTTAATATTATTTTATCTCTTCACAATACAAGATAGGGCCTATTGTTATGCAGGTAAAAAACATTTCATTAGTTCTTTGACATCGACTCTGGACACGGTCACATGTTCCTGCTTTGATAAGCCAATAGCTAGATGACGTGCAAGAGCCTTTTGTCTGTGCTCCTCCTTGAGATGCTACAAATAACTTGTGTCAAGACTACTCCAAGACTACTCCAAGACTACTCCAAGACTACTCCAAGCAACCAAGTGAAAAGTAACATCCGCATGCTGTTGCTCTTCGCTCCATTTGATGGGTCCTATTTTAAATCCTGCAGTGAGCAGAAGTGGGACAGCTACAATCACAAAAGACCACTGCCAATAGTATAACAATATGTAGCCTAATCAACAAACGGCTATGGAGTTCTATGGAAAAGATCCCCAATACAGGGATGTATTCAGCCAAGACATACCGGCTGTATAGGCTAGAGGAAATGTATTGTGTATACAATATACATACAATGTTTGTAGACAAGAAAGTTTATAATATTGAGTTGCACTTGCACTCAATAAGTTGCACCCCCCCCCATAGATTTCACCTGGTCAGTCCATGTCATGGAAGGAGCAGGTATTCTTAATGTTTTGTCCACTCAGTACAATGATACACAGTGGGGAAGGTCAAGAGACACATATCTCTTTATGTGAATCTGCTGGCGAAGGTGTTTTATAAGGCTGCGGCCACGTTGTCCAGCAACGGAACAATATAGATCGTCTGAATCTAAACCTGCTTCGTATTTAATCTGAGCGTTTACTCCTCCCGCGATGATGTCAGAACCAAACAGCCTATGTTTTTGTTTCCATTTTGTATTTTCTTCCAAACAGTCTGTGTTTATTTACAGCCAGCTTCGTCTCACCCACTTCGCCACCAAAGTTTTGCACACAGCAGATGTCAGGACGGTTGGAGCAGAGTAACGGACACAACAAGCACGACAGACAGACAATGCATGTTTACATTCCAAAGTCCATACGCTCTTACTACTGCAATCTAGGAAGCACGCTAGTAACCTGAAGAAAGCAGTATGGTCAGGTCACTGAGGCCTGCTGCTCGGTCATACTAGATTACGTGTCTGAGGCTTCTAATGGCCCGAAAGACAGGTATATAATCTAATGCGCCTTGATTAAGTAGGACATGCTTTGAAAGGAAGGAGCTCGTTGTTCGCTATGACAACAAGACCCAGCAGAATCTAATGTTGAAATAAATTGATGAACTGATCATTTTAAGACTGAAATTCAAAAAATAAGATTCTCCAAAAACCATATGGTGTCAGTTTCTCTTTCGTAGCTAATAAAAATGACATAGGCCTGCCTATGTGTTGGGAGAAAATAGCCTAAATCTAAAACTAGTTGCAATAGCACACGACTCGACAGCATCCCCTTAATGAGGCGTAGTGCTGGACAGACGGAGAGCCACCAAGCCAAATGTGCCAGTCTAATGACAAGTGAATAAAGGGCTAAGCAACAGGGTACGGTGAAATCAGATTACTACTGGGATTACAGGGGAAATGATTGGATGGGTTGGGGGCGGCTGGCTGGACGGAGCCTATATTAAAGCTGACGGGGGGGCTTGTTGTGTCTGTCAGTGTCCAGTGTTTAACTAAACAGCTGTAATACAATAATTGATGAAAAAGGGGTTTTCGGATCTGGGGAGATAGAAAACGGGAGGCGGGGGGGGAGAGGTTACAAGCAACCTTAGGTGAGTGGGTAAGGGTGAAAAAAAAAAAAAAAACTTAAGTCACAAAAAAAAGACAGGAATAAAGAAAATAAGTTATTTCATGTGCCGTAAGACAACAATAGTGCAAGCTTTCTCATTGGTCCAGTACCGATACTGGACTTTTGGATGTGCCTAGCCTATCTATCTAACTCAGTGATTATTGACATTCTATGTACCACGAAGAACACAAGGAACATATTCCTGAGCGGTTAATGATTGGAAATCTAAAATAAGATGAATACCTTAAAACGTAAGAAGCTGAATGACTCACCCTGTCAAAGGAATATGATTGTTTTCACACTTGCAGTTTGCACTCATACAAAGACAAGCAGTGGAGATGAGTAAATCATTCATTGATCTAGGGAAGCGTTGTGATACAAAAACAGCCATATAAAAAGGAGAAGAAATTAAGTCATTTATATTTGTCTGACAGCTAGTATCATGTGGGTCTTGGATAAAGAGACACCTCATAAAGGGGGATGCGTAGAGAAATAAATCACAACTAGATCTCCTTATTCCCTGCAACGATCACCTTCCCTTTTACTGAAACACATTGCAAATATATATAAGTTATCCTAATTATAGCCTATGTTATCCTTATAGCCTAACAAGCAGCTTTCCCATGAGTTCCGTTTCAGACGACCACCGGTTAGCAGACGGAAGTCATGAGGTGCAGGAACGGGAGGACGGTGAGAAACTCACAGCAC
This sequence comes from Salvelinus alpinus, assembly GCF_045679555.1. NCBI lineage: Eukaryota > Metazoa > Chordata > Actinopteri > Salmoniformes > Salmonidae > Salvelinus > Salvelinus alpinus. The sequence goes on along the minus strand of NC_092110.1, from coordinate 37,275,692 downwards.
CGAGGCTTACAGAGCAGGCTCAGTGAAGGAGCTCTTTACTCATTGGCTGAACAAGCATGGAGTTAGGTGACGTGGGAGCCAATCGAGTGGCCCGTGGCTTCTTCTTCATAGCTATTAATATACAGGGGAGTCAGAGAGCCTACACACTCTGCCGGATGTCTACAATGGAGGATGATGCACAGGATCTGTGCCATGGCCTGGGGTAAAGGAGATGATCCTCGACGGTGACATCATTGCAGATTCTGCGAAAAGCAGAAACGAGATCAATGGGCTTCACTTGACAATAATAAATCAACTGTTTCAGGATAGCAGCCCTACTTGGGGCCAAGTTACCCCAGATGACCACTGTGACTGACCAGCTGGTTGACATACTGTAATTATTGTCTTTACGGAGAATCCCAAACAAAAGACAATTCAATGTCAATGTGTCTTTATATCTAGGATAAACAAACCGTTGCTTCATAAACAAAGATGGCATTTGAGGATTTTGGCCGATTTTACCGATTTCGAAACTACCACAAATCACAACAGGCAAATTGCTAGTGCTAAAACCAATGAGACGACCGTCACGTCTTGGCAACTGCAAGTCTGTTTTCAACCATAATGTTATCCCCCGTCTGTGTTGAAGCATTGGCCCAGTTCTCTCTCATGCTCTGTGCACTGCGCTGAAGGGTGGACTCCAGCAAGGTGGCCGGCATGGGCCCTATTGAGTGTTCTCTGTGTCACACTACAGAGCAGATGATTATATAATCACGCCCTCCTCCGTACGTTCCCCTACGTGCCTAATGGGGTCTGCAGCGTGTTGGCAGGAAAAGCCGCGACGGGTGCTAACCCTGCATTTTTTTCTGTGCTCTCTCGCTCATGACAGTGGCACGAATGAGCGATAGCACACAACACCCAAACACTGTCCTCCATTACAGTGACGTTCTATCGCATGTCTGCATATTCTTCATCACTCTATAATAACCCTGTCCCTTCCCATCTTCCCTACTCAATGGATTTAATAGAATACCTTCTTGATAAGCATATTTAAGCATCAGCTGTCAGAGCAGCTTACCGATCACTGTACCTGTACACAGCCAATCTGTAAATAGCACACCCAACTACCTCATCCCCATATTGTTATTTATCTTCTTGCTCTTTTGCACCCCAGTATCTCTACTTGCACATCATCATCTGCACATCTATCACTCTAGTGTTAATGCTAAATTGTAATTATTTCGCCTCTATGGCCTATTTATTGCCTTACCTCCATACTCTTCTACATTTGCACACACTGTACATAGATTTTTTCTATTGTGTTATTGACTGTACGTTAGTTTATGTGTAACTCTGTGTTGTTGTTTTTGTCGCACTGCTTTGCTTTATCTTGGCCAGGTCGCAGTTGTAAATGAGAACTTGTTCTCAACTGGCCTATCTGGTTAAATAAAGGTGAAAAAAAAGATATCTGTCAGAAGATGTGCAAGATAATTTGAAGTGAAACTCTTGCCTTTTATCTATGTTGAAAGTATATCATTTAATTAAGAGTTAATTTTGAAACAGAAGTTATCCTTATATTACCATGAGAACATGGAGAATTTCATGATATTATCCACTATTAACAGTAACAATCACCTGCAACAAAACAAGTAGGCCTACTCTTTTACGAGTCAGGCCCTACTGGGTTGGAAAATCTGATATACAGTAGGGGCTGCACTTCTCCCAGATACAGAAAACGAACACCATCCGGCTCTGATTTATGTGCAAAACATTTGTACCTCATTTACTGTCTACCGGATTTAAAACAATAGAAATGGTTATTGACAAAGGGAACGCAGGACGTTTGAATTCAGGCAAAGATGTTCAGGTGAATTAACTTCCGCATTTATCCCATCTGCGAAATTTCCTTTCGTGGGATAGCAAGAGGCAAAGTAATTCATATTCACGAGTTACGTCCGTGATTGATCAGGCTTATTGGTGTGTGATGTCACACAGATGCGCTTATACCTTTCCACAAACTTTCTGTTGCTTGAAATTAGCAAATTGACCAAAATGTATAAAATATATTATATTAAATCCACGATTAGCTAGCTAGATTCATTTCAGTAATTTAGCTAGCCTCCTAAATGTAGTTGTCAGTAAATAAATTTAACATTTGTGTCTGAAAACGAACTAGTTGCCAGATTGTTGCCCATGGTGTTATCATGTCTATCCAGTTGGCTATTGAAGCTCATGAGCTCCCGACTCTAGCTAGCTGCGTAGTTTGGCAACCACGATCAGCTAACTGTTAGCTAGCTAGTTGGCTACTGCCTGGCCAGTGGCAATGTGAGCCAACGTGATACATTTCAGTCAGTAGCTATCCTAAATGCGCTGATCACTGGATAGACTAGCTATGAGTTGAACATATTTGGGTGAAAACGAACTAGTAGCCAATGGAATCATATCTAACCAGCTGGCTCCTGAAGCCTATGTGACATGTCTAGTATGTGCCCATGAGCTCCCGAGCAGACGCCGTCTAGCAAACGTTAGTTTTATAAGAAAACGATTGAGGTGACAAAACCATGTGTAGTTGGCTAACAAGCCCCTCATCGGCGACAATGTTATTGGGGTGCGGGAATATTAGATAGCTATGTATTTAAATGTTAAGATAACTGTCATTGAAGTCAGTGGTTATACTGATTTTAAGGTTGTCACTAGTTACCACAGCCACAAGGTCAGGTTTTACATCGGCGGGCATAACATTTACATTTAAGTCATTTAGCAGACGCTCTTATCCAGAGCGACTTACAAATTGACGTTATCGAGACAATTAAGGAATATCGACGTAACTTGTAACATTAGAAGCTAAATTCGGTTTTCATCAAAATAATTATTGCGATGTATGACATGATGTAATAAACTTATTTGTAACAAGAGAAAATAAAATGTGCCTTTATTAAATTTCCCAAATAATTTTCCATTAATGGATGTCGATTTAAGTCAATTGACTGCTATGATTAAGCAGTAAGGCACGAGATGGTATGGTATATGGCCAATATACCACGGCTAAGGGCTGTTCTTAGTATGACGCAATGCAGAGTGCCTGGATAAAGCAGTTAGCTGTGGTGTATTGGCCATATACCACAAACTCCTGGGGTGCCTTATTTGTATTAGAAACTGGGCACCAATGTAATTATAACAGTAACAACTTTTTTTTGTCATACCATTGGTATGCAGTTGGATATACTGCATACTGGCGGCAGGTAGCCTAGTGGTTAGAGCGTTGGACTAGTAACCCAATGGTTGCAAGATCGAGTGTATGTGACCAATAAGATTTGATTTGTTCAGCGATTTCGAGATCCTCTGTCCAACTTTCATCACTCAAACTCTATTGGATTTATCTATAGTCATTCACATGAGCAAATGGGATTTATTTTAAATGATAAACCAGGTTTGAGCCCTAAATGCTGAAAGCTGTGGTCTTTTATTTTTTTTAACCTTTATTTAACTAGGCACGTCAGTTAAAAACAAATCCTTATTTACAATGACTGCCTAGGAACAGTGGGTTAACTGTCTTGTTCAGGGGCAGAACGAAAGATTTGTACCTTGTCAGCTTGGGGATTTGATCGAACAACCTTTCAATTACTAGTCCAACACTCTAACCACTAGGCTATCTGCTGTCATTTGCAATGACTCCAGTGATAGTCATTTCAACATATTTATTGTATAAAATGGTAACATACAATGGCCTAGAAATGAATAGGCTACTCGATGGCCAACAGAGGAAAATGCATAATTCTCCACATTTAATGTCAGTTTCATTGAGCACTTTCCCCCATAACAGAGGCACACAAGTGAGTTCCACACCTTCCATTTCAAATGTCCACTCGCGCGTAATGAGAAGTGAATTATCCTACCTACAACTGGTAAAAAGTTCACGGCGTGTGCTGCTCTGTCTCCTCTCACTCATGTGAGTCAGCCAATAGTGGACTAAGCTGCATGCTGCAGCGCTCGCTCAACACACACATAACCCTCCCCACCGCTTACTCAGCAACAGCCTGCCTCACTGCCTGATAGTCAGCAGCAGAAGGTCACAATAAAATACATTTTTTTAAATAGAAATGTCATGGGGGCCGCGGTAAGACTTAGAAGTAGCCCAAAAACCTGCAACTCGTGACCAATAAATACATTTTCACCCGCGGCATAGTTTTCAAAATAGGCAAATTGTAAGAAAACACGAAAATGGCAACCCTGTCCCAGGAATAGAAATTGTACGCCATTGTTTTGTTTTGGTAAACGCTAGTAGTGATGTCACGCCCCCAATAAGGCTCAACCAATCATCCGACGGATAATAGTGACTTTCCCTCCGCTATCCTACGAAAGGAAAGTTCGCATCCCGTATTGCGGTGGGAGGAGTGGCCCGGTGTCCGTCATGTCTTATAAACATCAAGTTCATTACAGTCCATGGAACGCGTCGCGTATGGACATGCTAGGTATTTGTTTTGCAGTCTTCAGCGAGTTAACAGTTATATAACAGGTTTGAAATGGTTTCTGTAAATATAATATAGGTTGCACAGTTGTATAAGGAAAAGAACATGGCTTAATGCGTCGGAATAAACGTCAAGATTAGAGCAAAAATGGCCTTAAAGTTTTCCTAATTCCAATTTTTACCCGAGTCAGAATTTACCGCAACGCTCCCTGAACTACCACCAGCAGCGGTCTTTATTTAGACACAACAGTAGTCCTACTGTACACATTTGCTTTGGAGTACTTTTATATCTAGATAGCTGTTCCAAGAGTGGATAATGGAGACAGGTAATTGTCGTATGAATGGCGGTGGTGGACTCGACGGCATCGGTGGAGGCAGCGACGATTCCTCAAATGGTATGATCACGCTAGAGGACCTGGAATCTTTTTCGGAAGACCAGCTGTCAGATTCGGGCACTGGGAGTCTGGAAGAGGCGGGTGAGACGATCGAGGACGAAGAGCAACAAGACAGATTGCTGCGCTACTGGCAGGACGCCGCACGGGGACACCAAGTGGAAGTGCCTCGAGGTAATGCATTTGGTATTAAGCGCACACACTCACTGTACATTTCGAATTGAGAAAGTAATACGGGTTTTGAATGGGCAATTCGCTTGTGACTTTGTATGGACAGTATAAACAAAACGGTCCACACTGGTTGTGACAAAGTGCAATCTTGGCTACTTTGTTTTTTATTTTCCGTTTCATCGATTGTTCAATTTTTTTGCGAGGGAGATCAGATCAACCAACCAGGTCGAACTAGAACTATTCAGGTAGTCGGGGTCTTCAGGGTGCCAGACATTGTCATTCGCTCACACAAATAAAGTATACTTGTTTCACAAGTAGGCATCCTGTGACAATATTAAATCATTGTCGACACCACTGTTTTGACAGCCGTCAACATTGACCGACAAACGGTTACAGTGCATTGTAGGTAATTGCTGTACACCAGCCAAGAAACTGGATACATCGTATCACACAGAGCGCAAATATTAGACACTTTCACACCAGGAGCGCAAATATTAAACACTTTCACATCAAGAGTGCAAACATGCAGAGACTCAGATACGGTACTATTGTAACTTGGTCACAATGTGTACTGCAATTGATTTAACAGAATGTACTTAATTTAATGGAAATCCTAGGCTGTGAATAATGGCCTTAGTGACTGACGTGAGTGTGGGGCTCCGTGTATTCGTAGCCTCCTAAGATACAAGTGCTGCTTGTAGCAGTAACATGACCGTGATGTCACTTTTTTGGGTGACCCGACCAAATTCACGTAGAAATGTGAGTTAGATTAGTCATTTTCATTGAGACAGTCAAAGAAGCAGTAGATCTGTTCTATGTGCACTATTCTATTCGATGCTTCCCGTTAAGTTTAGTTTTTGTGTCTTTTACTTTCGGTTTTGTACACCAGCTGAAAATACAATATTTTTGGTTATTGGAAATATTTCACAGTGGTTTAGATTGTACAATGACTGCTTGTTTTATCACTTATGAAATTAGGTGAACTATTACAATTTTAGTAACTGGGAAATGGCAGAGCGATTTCTTCATATTGCACCTTTTAAAGCCCCGTTGAAACCTCTGTTTATTTTTCTCCCTGTGGCTAGTAAAGGTAGCCTGGGTACCAGTCTGTTTAGCTAACATTCCACTCTGTCAAAAAAAAAAAAAAAAGGAGTACAAAGACTGGATGCTAACACCTGGGAAATCGTGACTTGTCAAAATGATCAATGAGGAAAAATCTGCACATCGGAATCAAAGTTGTCATTCGCATCCCAGTCCGTTGACCGATGCCAGTTACGTTAGGTAGGGGCTCCCGAGTGGCGCAGCGATCTAAGGCACTGCATCTCATTGCTAGAGGCGTCACTACAGACCCTGGTTCGATCCTGGCTGTATCACAACCGTCGCATAGGGCGGCGAACAATTAGCCCAGCGTCCCCTGGGTTAGGGAGGGTTTTTCCAGGGTAGGGAGTCATTCTAAAATGAGAATTTCTTCTTAATTAACTGACTTGCCTAGTTAAATAAAACAATTGTCCACGAGAGATTAAACCAATTAAACTACAATGCAAGGGTACTTTTGGACCTGTTTCCCATTACATGAGGAGCCTTGGTTACTATAAATGAACAGTGGTTATTTTAGAATGTAAATCTTGGTGGGGCAAAAAATATAAAAGTGGGATGAATGCCAGAAAAGTCACTACACAACTCTAAACAATACATGAATTGCTCTATAACGGTGACAAACGGTGCCCACAAATAGTTAGTGCCTACATAAAGCTGTCCCAACATCTTACCACTACTACACCTGGCTATCAGCAGAGATTTGTCTGGCAGCGAAACAGTTCAATTAACAGTTCAAACTGCCTTTAAAAAAAACACAGCTGATATGGCTGACTTGCTTAAACAAATGTGGTTTCTGACAATTGAGATGTACAAACTATGGCATAAGGCGCCGACAAGTGGATAATTGGCAATCTGTAATTTTGATTAAGACATTAATGAGCGAGCCAGGACGGATGTAGTCAATATAACTATTTGTTCAGCACTTTTGAAATGAACAGCGACAGAATTCAGAACATGGGCCGTTCTTAGTGTTTTTTACCTGTACACCAAGTCAGAACTGTAGGATAAATAAAAAGGGGGCATATAAGCAGACAATGAAAGCTCTTACAATATTCAATGATTACATTTTTCAAAAAGAGGTTAAAGGCTACATGTGCACCACAGAGTCAGAACAGTAACATGAGGTGAAAATAGACAAAGTATTAGGGTGAGGCACATGGGCTACTAACAGCTTACTACACAACATACACTTAGTATTACTTTCTTAGCTACAGTATACATATCTCCCTGGCATATTACATCATTTATGCAGCAGCATACAAGACATTTTTGGACTCACCTTGTTGTGATGTGCTCAGTTGAACAGGAAGATGCTGCCGCGGTCCTTCGTGGGCAAAGTTTGTCATTAAAGAAAGAGGCCGGATTTATAATTCTGATTTGGATGACCGTTCAAAATGTTTTTTTCTCAGTCTGAGCTCGTTTATTCCCGACTTCCCAGTTGCAATACTTGCAGTTAGCCACCGTCACCGATTCCTTTCCAACTGGTTGTGTAATGTTTATGTACAATGGCCGATGAGCACCGATACGTTTTATCTATAAATTTCTCTTCATATGACGAGGATTAAAAAGGATTTGCCAGTAGATTGTCGAATTGATTCATGATGATGACTGCTAGCTAAGATTTTGAAAGTAAATGTTGATATGATCAGTCCAATCAAAGCTACTGTACATATAATGTGATTTGATGTCATTGTATCTGTGGCCAATGACATTGAGCCTTCTTGGAAGGGCACTACTAATGTAATTCTGTGGCAGGAGCCAAAGGGCTTGAATTTTCGATGTCTACCCTTACTACTTGGCCGTGACGTAGTGTCACCATGAGTGACATAACACTGAGCAACGCTCCTATTTTTTGCTGGCTTGCCTCACAAACACTGAGCTAGGCTGAAACATCTGCATTTTGGAGCTGCCTTACAAACATGGTATCTTTTGTTTTCTTGTGTATGTGGCTTTATTAACTCCATTATATATATTTTTTTACTTTGTTTGCAAACTGATATGTGACTTGTTTTAATGCCAAAATAACATGCAAAACAGGCAAGCCCCACCTGCCCTGAATAACTGGACACCACTGTAAATGAATGAATGGATTATGGTACTTACAACTAGGGCCAGAATGATACTCGTTAGTATTAATGAATGGATTATGGTACTTACAACTAGGGCCAGAATGATACTCGTTAGTATTAATGAATGGATTATGGTACTTACAACTAGGGCCAGAATGATACTCGTTAGTATTAATGAATGGATTATGGTACTTACAACTAGGGCCAGAATGATACTCGTTAGTATTAATGAATGGATTATGGTACTTACAACTAGGGCCAGAATGATACTCGTTAGTATTAATGAATGGATTATGGTACTTACAACTAGGGCCAGAATGATACTCGTTAGTATTAATGAATGGATTATGGTACTTACAACTAGGGCCAGAATGATACTCGTTAGTATTAATGAATGGATTATGGTACTTACAACTAGGGCCAGAATGATACTCGTTAGTATTAATGAATGGATTATGGTACTTACAACTAGGGCCAGAATGATACTCGTTAGTATTAATGAATGGATTATGGTACTTACAACTAGGGCCAGAATGATACTCGTTAGTATTAATGAATGGATTATGGTACTTACAACTAGGGCCAGAATGATACTCGTTAGTATTAATGAATGGATTATGGTACTTACAACTAGGGCCAGAATGATACTCGTTAGTATTGTTGCAAAATAACCAAACGCGCAGATTTCACTTCTTTAGGAAAACAGCCATAATGTTGAAAAAAAAACAATTGTTGTCATCCAGAGTCACATGTATATATTTTCCAAGCTGTGGCAGGAGCTCTCACTTGACTGTACGTACAGTATGTATAGGTTATAATTTTCCCCCAGATGTAGGGTAGGAAACAGTTAAGCTATTTACAGAGCCTGAAACATTGCTTTCAATATTTATTTTCTTTAACGAGGGAGTAAGTTCAACATTTCAATTGTTTATGCTTTCAGTTAGTGTTTGAAGTAGGGCTGTGGCAATACCAGTATCGCAAAAAAAAAAAAAACGAAGCAGACCAAACCTACGTAGGTTTTAAAAGGACAAAAGGTTTGGTCTGCTTCGTTTTTTTTGCGATACTGGTATTGCCACAGCCCTACTTCAAACACTAACTGAAAGCATAAACAATTGAAATGTTGAACTTACTCCCTCGTTAAAGAAAAAAAATATTTGGTCAGGTTTGGTCTGCTTATTGAAAGCAATGTTTCAGGCTCTGTAAATAGCTTAACTGTTTCCTACCCTACCTCTGGGGAAAAATTATAACCTATACATTCCAGAATACAGGAATGGCTGAAAAATGACACATTCAAAAACCCCAGGTTAAAATAAGACACTTATGTTTACAATTTTACCATGGAGAATGAATATTTTGGCCTGAATTTAAAGCCCCTGCCCGAGGTTAACATGAGGCAACACTGAGTGACCCAATTAATCCTAAAGCTAGAATGCAGATTGCAGCGGACTAAATGTACGTACAGTCAAGTGATAGAGCTCCTGTTGCTCACAGTCAGGCTGGTTGAACTGTGACCAGATTTGCACCCAGATTGCCTCTGCCCGGTGCAGAGTGGAAACGGAGGCAAGTTGTACCTGACCTACTTCTAGGGCCTCTGGAATGCAGACTGGGTGTGCATCAGGCGGCCAGCCGCAGCAGAGGACTGAAAAAGGTACACCCAGACTGTGTTGTCTATGCAGCTGTCCCCAGAGTAAAGTCTCAACCTCTGAGCCTGACTAGTACTAATGATGTTCAAGATAAACTGAACAAAAATATAAAACACAACATGTAAAGTGTTGGTTCCATGTTTCATGAGCTGAAATAAAAGATCCCTAAATTTTCCAAATGCACAAAAAGCTTATTTCTCTCAAATGTTGGCCAAAATAATCCATCCACCTGACAGGTGTTGCATATCAAGAAGCTGATTAAACAGCATGATCATTACACAGATGCACCTTGTGCTGGGGACAATAGGACTCTCTTAAATGTGCAGTTTTGTCACACAACACAATGCCATAGATGTCTGAAGTTTTGAGGCAGCATGCAATTGGCATGCTGACTGCAGGAATGTCCACCAAAGCTGTTGCCAGATAATTAATGTTAATTTCTCTACCATAAGCCGCCTCTGTTGTTTTAGAGAATTTGGCAGTACGTCCAGCCGGCCTCACAACCGCAGACCACATGTAACTGCACCAGCCCAGTACCTTGACATCCAGCATCTTCACCTGTGGGATCGTCTGAGGCCAGCCACCCAGACAGCTGATGAAACTGCAGGTTTGCAAAACTTAAGAATTTCTGCACAAACTGTCAGAAACCATCACCGGGAAGATCATCTGCGTGTTCGTCGTCCTCACTAGGGTCTTGACCTGACTGCAGTTCGGTGTCGTAACCGACTTCAGTGGGCAAATGCTCACCTTCGATGGCCACTGGAGAAGTGTGCTCTTCACGGATTTAATCCTGGTTTCAACTGTACCTGGCAGACGGCGTATATGGCATTGTGTGGGTGAAGGGTTTGCTGTTCACAACTTTGACATCAGAGTGCCCAATTGTGGTGGTGGGATTTTGGTATGGGTAGGCATAAGCTACGGACAACTAACAATTAGCATTTTATCTATGGCAATTTCAATGCACAGAGATACCGTGATGAGATCCTGAGGCCCATTGTCGTACCAATCATCCGCTTAATCACCTCATGTTTTAGCATGATAATGCACAGACCTATGTCAAAAGGATCTGTACACAATTCCTGGAAGCTGAAAATGTCCCAACGAGTATCGTGATACTGGTTTCGTCCCGGCCCTAGTTCTAAGCACCATAATTAATTTATTTACATTAACCCATGTAATGGGAAATTAATGTCACCCATTGAGCATGTTTGGAATGCTCTGGATTGAGTTCCCACCAATATTCAGTAACTTCACACAGCTATTGAAGAGGAGTGGGACAACAATTCACAGGCCACAATGAACAGTCAGATCAACTCTATGCGACGGAGATGTGTATGAGGCAAATGGTCACAACAGATACTGAGAGGTTTCTGATCCACACCCCGTACCTGTTATTATTTTTTTAAGTATGTGACCAACAGATGCATGTCTGTATTCCCAGTGATGTGAAATTCATAGATTAGGTCCTAATTTATTTAAATTTACTGATTTCCTTATGAACTGTAACTCAGTGAAATATTTGAAATTGTTGCGTTTGTATTTTTGTTCAGTGTAGATACTAGGTTTTCACTGGAGTCCAGTATGTTCAGCAGGACACACTAGTAAAACATATGGTTGTTATTGGACAAATCCACAGACCCTCCCAAGTTGAGTTGAAGTAGGCTAGTGTCAGAGCCACAGGGTAGAAATTAATGCTATTTTGGTTGGTGTAGGCTGCTGAACATTGAGTGATGAGGACTGATAAATTATGTTCTAGGGTATGCTGCTTAATGAGTTCTGGGTAGACTGGGTCTGGGGCTCCTGCCTGTTCCCTCTCTTCTCAGACTAACTAATTGGAGACTTAGCATGGAGCCATCGTTGGGACATTCTGACTCAACGGATTAGCTATAGTTTAGCCTGCTCTGTTTGAGGGAAAGCTTGGGCTAATAAATCCTGCTCTAAAATACTGTGTGGGTTAACCTCTTTGCTCACCCCCCCCCCCCCCTCTTGTGGACTGTGAACCACTTTCAAGGTTTAGTTAATTTAGTACCATCGCCTTGTGTCCATTGTCACTACCGCCCTAGTAAAACACTGTCCGTTGTCACTACCGCCCTAGCAAAACACTGTCCGTTGTCACTACCGCCCTAGCAAAACACTGTCCGTTGTCACTACCGCCCTAGCAAAACACTGTCCGTTGTCACTACCGCCCTAGCAAAACACTGTCCGTTGTCACTACCGCCCTAGCAAAACACTGTCCGTTGTCACTACCGCCCTAGCAAAACACTGTCCGTTGTCACTACCGCCCTAGCAAAACACTGTCCGTTGTCACTACCGCCCTAGCAAAACACTGTCCGTTGTCACTACCGCCCTAGCAAAACACTGTCCGTTGTCACTACCGCCCTAGCAAAACACTGTCCGTTGTCACTACCGCCCTAGCAAAACACTGTCCGTTGTCACTACCGCCCTAGCAAAACACTGTCCGTTGTCACTACCGCCCTAGCAAAACACTGTCCGTTGTCACTACCGCCCTAGCGAAACACTGTCTGCATTTTGATTTGCTCAACTTTATACCAACAAAGTGAAATATTATGCTTATTGACCTCTCTGATTAAAGGTTAGGCTATATACTGTTATAGGCTATAGTCTAGAACTAGTATGTGATCAATCCCTCTTCATACATTTCCATGGTAACAGAGTGACAATGACTTTTTCGCTCTCGACTTTTTCGCTTTAAAATATACACTACCGGCCACACCTGCTCATTCAAGGGTTTTTCTTTATTTTTACTATTTTCTACATTGTAGAATAATAGTGAAGACATCAAAACTATGAAATAACAAATATGGAATCATGTAGTAACCAAAAAAGTGTTAACCTCTCTAGGGGTGCTACCGTCCCACCTGGCCAACATCCAGTGAAATTGCAGAGCGCCAAATTCAAAAACAGAAATACTCATTATAAAAATTCATAAAACATACAAGTGTTATACATCGGTTTAAAGATTAACTTCTTGTTAATCCAACCACGGTGTCAGATTTCAAAAAGGCTTTACGGCGAAAACATACCATGCGATTATCTGAGAACAGCGCCCAGTAGACAAATCATTAAACAGTTACCAGCCAAGTAGAGGAGTTACACAAGTCAGAAATAGTGATAAAATGAATCACTTACCTTTGATCTTCATATGGTTGCACTCACAAGACTCCCATTTACTCAATAAATGTTTGTTTTGTTTGATAAAGTCCCTCTTTATATCCAAAAACCTCTGTTTTGTTTGCGTGTTTTGTTCAGTAATCCACAGGCTCAAAGGCAGTCACAACAGACAGATGAAAAATCCGAAAAGTATCAGTAAAGTTCTTAGAAACATGTCAAACGATGTTTATAATCAATCCTCAGGTTGATTTGAGTCATAATCAATAACATTTCAACCGGACAATAGCTTCGTCAATATAAAAGGAAAACGAGAAAGGCGTGCTCTCGGTCGTGCGCATGAAAAACCTCTGGGACACTGCAGTGTCCACTCATTCAAAGTGGTCTTTTCATTTTCAGAATACAAGCCTGAAACAATTTCTAAAGACTGGTGACATCTAGTGGAAGCCATAGGAAGTGCGATTTGAGTCCTAAGTTAATGGCATTCAATAGAAAACTACAAACATAAAAAAAACACTTCCTGGATGGATTGTTCTCAGGTTTTCACCTGCCATATCAGTTCTGTTATACTCACAGTCATTATTTTAACAGTTTTGGAAACTTTTGAGTTTTCTATCCAAATCTACCAATTATATGCATATCCTAGCTTCTGGGCCTGAGTAGCAGACAGTTTACTTTGGGCACGCTTTTCATCCGGAGGTAAAAATAGTGCCCCCTACCCTAGTGAGGTTAAACAAATCAAAATATATTTGAGGTTCTTCAAATAGCCACCATTTGCCTTGTTGAAAGCTTTGCTCTCTTGGCATTTTCTCAACCAGCTTCATGAGGAATGCTTTCCCAACAGCCTTGAAGGAGTTCCCACATATGCTGAGCACTTGTTGGCAGCTTTTCCCTCAATCTGCGGTCCGACTCATCCTAAACCATCTCAATTTGGTTGAGGTTGGGGGATTGTGGAGGCCAGTTCATCTGATGCAGCACTCCATCACTCTCCTTGGTCAAATAGCCCTTACACATCCTGGAGGTGTGTTGGGTCATTGTCCTGTTGAAAAACAAATGAGATGGCGTATCGCTGCAGAATGCTGTGGTAGCCATGCTGATTAAGTGTCCCTTGAATTCTAAATAAATCCCAGACGGTGTCACCAGCAAAGCACCCCCACACCATAACACCACCTCCTCTGTACTTCGCAGTGGGAAAGACCAATGCGGAGATCATCCGTTCACCCAAATCGCATCTCAAAGACACGGCGGTTGGAACCAAAAATCTCAAATTTGGACTCCAGACCAAAGGACACTTTTCCACCAGTGTAATGTTCATTGGTGTCCTTTTAGTAGTGGTTTCTTTGCAGCAATATGACCATGAAGGCCTCTGAACAGTTGATGTTGAGATGTGTTTGTTACTTGAACTCTGAAGCATTTATTTGGCCTGAAATTTTGGAGGATGGATGAACGTATCCTCTGGTCTTCCATTCCTGTGGCGGTCCCCATGAGAGCCAGTTTCATCATGGCGCTTGATGGTTTTTACAACTGCACTTGAAGAATTTTTCAAAGTTCTTAATTTTCCGTATTTACTGACCTTCATGTCTTAAGGTAATGATGGATTGTCGGTTCTCTTTGCTTATTTGATCTGTTCTTGCTATGATATGGACTTGGTCTTTTACCAAAAAGGGCTATATTCTGTATACCACCCCTAACTTGTCACAACACAACTGATTGGCTCAAATGCATTAAGTTAATTTGTGAAATTTCTTTCCTTAAGGCACACCTGTTAATTGAAATGCCTCATGAAGCTGGTTGAGAGAATACCAAGAGTCTGCAAAGCTATCATCAAGGCAAAGAGTGGCTATTGGAAGAATCTCAAATTTAACATTTTGATTTGTTTAACACTTTTATTGGTTAGTACATATTTCCATATCTGTTATTTCATAGTTATGTCTTCACTATTATTCTACAATGTAGAACATAGTAAAAATAAAGAAATTCTTGAAAGAGTAGGTTTCCAAACTTTTGATCAAAAACCAATGATCGCAAAGTCTAACAAACCATACAAATCTATGCACAAGGACTACTTGTAACAATTTCCACTGAAAAGTTTACAAGACAACATTTACTTGAACCTTAATGGCAAAAAACCTAATACTCTTACCGCAACTTTGTATCGGAGTCTGTCACTCTGGAATTGCCCTAATCTGATAGTGTGAATGATCCCTCTAAGTCCCTATTGTGCTGCTTTCAATTAGGCTGGTTACAATTCTTACAGTAAATAAAAAGCATTTTAAAATAGCCCTGATAGAATATTCATGTGTCGATGGCACCGTCAGCTCCGAGAGCCAATACAAGGGTGCATGTAGCAAACCTCAACTTCAGGCTCCATAAACAGACAAACGTCAGCCATAATAAAAATGGGCCATCTAGATGTGGATTTCTCTAGAGCCATTGTTCCAGTTGCTATGTTGACATTCCGATCTGATCCCAAGAGCTTAGTACGACTCAGCAACTGGACAAACAATGCATCAACAAATACACAAAGCAGCACTTGAATCATTTGTCCAGACATTTAGCAATGGCGCTAATCCCCAGATATATCTGGTATGCTATTCTTCTGTTTTGCAAGAATGTTCTGACTGCCCTAAAACATGTAAATAATAATCTCAGATTTTTAGTTCAACATTTAGTCTCTTACCCCCTCACGGGCTGGAGGTATGACACCCTGTGGGCCGTATGTTCAACACCCCTGCCCTAGATTCAGGCTAGTGAGACTGTCAGATACTGATGGTAGTATAGTGCAGGAATACTCCAGTACTATTTGAGAAGGTCCGGTCACACAAATTTCCTAGGTGGCAAAGGTCCAGATGGATAATGTAATTTACCGGCCTAGTAACAAACCCCCCCACCTTGCAACCCATGTTGCTGTTTTCAAGTTAATTTCCTGCAATTCTATGCATTCTTCTATGTCATATGTGTGTTTATATGATACCAGGGGTTGAAACTTGACAGAGTAAATAAGATTTAAAAAATAAATTCCAGGGTATTTTTAATAACTATTATTCATACATTCAAGATAGCTGTTTGGTATCAGTGTGGGTAATGCCTGCTGCAGCCAGAAATGGACATGGTGTGACCGACTAAATAGCAGGGCCAGAGAGAACCGATACTTGTCCAGCCACGGTTGGTATTCAATGCCAAGGAAGGATAGCCTACATTCATTAGTAGTCCTGCTGAATGGGAGAGGTGGGCAGCTAGAGAACACAGCCCCTTGACGACAGATATAACGGGGAGGAAAGTCGAAGGAATTTGTCATTATTAACGTCGAAGAGGTGAAGTTGTTGCTTGCTGTGTTTACAGAGAAATAGTGCAGTAGAGTAATTTCATGGCATACTGTTGGCTGTGTGTGTCTACCTTGGGCAGCTTGGCATCCCTCCCCTCTACCAGAGTGACATTTTATGAGCACTGACAAACTGGCACTGTGCCCTGGCTGACATGACAAAGCCTTTCTCACACCATCACCAGGAGAAGCTGGCTAGTCATGAGTTATTGGAGAAGCTGTAACACTATGTATGGTCTTTAGACTGAACACTATCGTCTATAGACTGCAAGAGGAAACCGAGACGTCTTGTACTTCAGTCATGCCACAGGGGTCTACATTTGCCTTGACTAGTTTGACCTCTATTAGGCAGGTTGGCAGCTAATACCAGTTTTTCTGAATCTATAGAGCCCAAGTCAGGAAATGTAATAACATATTGTTTAGTTAGTAGGACTATAGCATTGTCAACAAGCATACAGCCCCTGACAAAACTTGTGAAGTTTCCAGACTGTCGACCCTACTTGAACCTCTTGATTTTAACTCAATAGAAATTAACCAAGTCTTTTTGTTTTTCTCACCAAAACAGATATGGCTGAGCCCATCCAGCAGATTACCAGCAACAACAACGGCCAACACGACCGGGAGCAGGTGCCCTTCACCCTCATCACGCGTAAGGAGAAGGCAAGTCTATGATTGACTCATTCACCAACGAACCAATGTGTACTCTGCTGGCCAAGCAACAAGACTACGTTTGGGCGGAATACCGTATACCGGGGTATTTTGAAATACCAACGTAATGATTTTTAATATCTAGGATGTGCCAAGAAAATGCTCTGCATTTGGTTAACTAACTTGCTAGCTTGCAAGATAAAGCTTCTTGGTTACAGCAGAGACAGATCAATCCTCTCCTGTATCAAGATTCCTACTGTCTAATATTTGTTTTGTGCGTGCAGCAAACTGAGTAACCTTTTGAGAAAGTTGTCAAACTTTATGAGCTGGGTTTTCTGGCCTTGCAATTTGTTTGTTCGCTTGTGCTTGTTAGCATTTAGCTAGCATCTGCTATGGGAATTCCTTAGTACTTTCTTAGCATAATTGTTCGTTTTTAGATTGGAACAAAATGGCACCCCTTGTGTTATACCATATAAAAAATAAAACATTTGCATAGCACCCAACCCTTTCTAAGACTCATTGTAAAATGTGTGGTCCTATTCGCCTAATTCACACACACCACAACACGTCACTTCCGGCTGCACTAAAATGAGGCTAGAGTGGGAAACCGAGACCAGAAACCTAGGCAACGCAGTCAAACATGTCATACTGCTGCGTCCCTGGATGTAACTCCTACAAAGGAGGGAGTCAAGTCGAATGAACTTTTCACTGTTTCCCCAAAGTCCCTGCACTACGATGCCAATGGGTGGTCAAAAATAAAATTGATGTCGGGACACATTTTGAAGGTAAGATTGTTCACGTTAACGTTGCTGCTTAGCTAGCTAGCCAGCTAGGCTAACACTGCCACCAGTTAGCTGAGAATGGCTAACGATGGCCAACTTAGTAGCTAGCTTTGCATCTTACCAATATAACTAGTTCTGAAGCTTGACAACTACAGTGGATGAATATTTCCCTACACAGATAACTGATAACACTAAAGTGTGTTCAAAACACTTTGTGGACTAATTTTAAAATACAATAATGTGGGAAACTGATTCCAAGGGAGCAGGTTGTGCAGACTGTGTTAACCTGGACGTCCACTCCAAAGCCTGGTAGGAGGACCAGCATCAGGCCTACCCTGCAGCTTTTCTATCTAGCGTATGTTTACCCCGAAACTAGGTAGACTCCTTAATCAACCGTAATGTATTTTTCTGTGTTGCCTGTCATGGAGAGGAGGCA
Organism: Salvelinus alpinus; assembly: GCF_045679555.1. Taxonomy (NCBI): domain Eukaryota; kingdom Metazoa; phylum Chordata; class Actinopteri; order Salmoniformes; family Salmonidae; genus Salvelinus; species Salvelinus alpinus. The sequence continues at coordinate 37,257,555 of NC_092110.1, read as the reverse complement.
GATGAGCTAAGGTAGTTGTCTATTATGTCATGCATCTTTTCTGTAATTTTCAATAGTTCATTGTCGATTTATGTAATCTAACCTTTCAATATACAGTGGGGAGAACAAGTATTTGATACACTGCCGATTTTGCAGGTTTTCCTACTTACAAAGCATGTAGAGGTCTGTAATTTTTATCATAGGTACACTTCAACTGTGAGAGACGGAATCTAAAACAAAAATCCAGAAAATCACATTGTATGATTTTTAAGTAATTAATTTGCATTTTATTGCATGACATAAGTATTTGATCACCTACCAACCAGTAAGAATTCCGGCTCTCACAGACCTGTTAGTTTTTCTTTAAGAAGCCCTCCTGTTCTCCACTCATTACCTGTATTAACTGCACCTGTTTGAACTCGTTACCTGTATAAAAGACACCTGTCCACACGCTCAATCAAACAGACTCCAACCTCTCCACAATGGCCAAGACCAGAGAGCTGTGTAAGGACATCAGGGATAAAATTGTAGACCTGCACAAGGCTGGGATGGGCTACAGGACAATAGGCAAGCAGCTTGGTGAGAAGGCAACAACTGTTGGCGCAATTATTAGAAAATGGAAGAAGTTCAAGATGACGGTCAATCACCCTCGGTCTGGGGCTCCATGCAAGATATCACCTCGTGGGGCATCAATGATCATGAGGAAGGTGAGGGATCAGCCCAGAACTACACGGCAGGACCTGGTCAATGACCTGAAGAGAGCTGGGACCACAGTCTCAAAGAAAACCATTAGTAACACACTACGCCGTCATGGATTAAAATCCTGCAGCGCACGCAAGGTCCCCCTGCTCAAGCCAGCGCATGTCCAGGCCCGTCTGAAGTTTGCCAATGACCATCTGGATGATCCAGAGGAGGAATGGGAGAAGGTCATGTGGTCTGATGAGACAAAAATATAACTTTTTGGTCTAAACTCCACTCGCTGTGTTTGGAGGAAGAAGAAGGATGAGTACAACCCCAAGAACCCATCCCAAACGTGAAGCATGGAGGTGGAAACATCATTCTTTGGGGCTGGTTTTCTGCAAAGGGGACAGGACGACTGCACCGTATTGAGGGGAGGATGGATGGGGCCATGTATCGCGAGATCTTGGCCAACAACCTCCTTCCCTCAGTAAGAGCATTGAAGATGGGTCGTGGCTGGGTCTTCCAGCATGACAACGACCCGAAACACACAGCCAGGGCAACTAAGGAGTGGCTCCGTAAGAAGCATCTCAAGGTCCTGGAGTGGTCTAGCCAGTCTCCAGACCTGAATCCAATAGAAAATCTTTGGAGGGAGCTGAAATTCCGTATTGCCCAGCGACAGCCCCGAAACCTGAAGGATCTGGAGAAGGTCTGTATGGAGGAGTGGGCCAAAATCCCTGCTGCAGTGTGTACAAACCTGGTCAAGAACTACAGGAAACGTATGATCTCTGTAATTGCAAACAAAGGTTTCTGTACCAAATATTAAGTTCTGCTTTTCTGATGTATCAAATACTTATGTCATGCAATAAAATGCTAATTAATTACTTAAAAATCATACAATGTGATTTTCTGGATTTTTGTTTTAGATTCCGTCTCTCACAGTTGAAGTGTACCTATGATAAAAATTACAGACCTCTACATGCTTTGTAAGTAGGAAAACCTGCAAAATCGGCAGTGTATCAAATACTTGTTCTCCCCACTGTATATATATATATATATGCTTGCCAAATCATGCTCAGGTATAGACTTGCTATCTGAACTTCATTAGTGTTTGTTGTGGGTTTGAGGTATTTGGTTTAACCTGTCAATAGTTCCCAATTATAATCTTTCACAATGAAGACTCAGTTTCTGCCCCATCTACTCTAACTTGCATGGCCTGTATGTAGAGTTTCTGTCAGAGTTTCACTAGAAGAAAAGGAACTCCCAAGTATTAATTTGCATGGCCTGTATTTGGAATAGAAGCTGTAGAGCTGGTAGTATTCATTTTAAAAGCATTTTCGCCTTTTCACCTTGCAGTTCTGGCGATGAGGTGGAGGCAAGCGTACCCTGACCATCCGTTACGATCAGAATCCTCTGCCTGAGGCGGAGCCGCTTGAAGAGGCACGCAAACGAGGCAAACCAGTTCCTCCTGCAACTCGTCTTGTGTGACAACAAGAAAGTCATGTTTTACACTGGATTTAGGGTCTACCGTACTCTAAAAGCAGAAACAGATTAACACACACTTAAACTCGACTTTAGCGCTTAACCTTAATGGATCAGTGGTTCCTCTTTCTGTGCTGTGTTAAACTGGGCTTCCTTAAACTGGAGTTAGCTGTTTGTTTCAATGCATCACAGTACACGGTCAGCAGGATATGTACTGAAATGCATGTGCAAAGGCCTAGCTCAGAAACACTAACTATACTGAACAAAAATATAAACGCAACATGCAACAATTTCATTGATTTTTACTGAGTTACAGTTCATATAAGGAAATCAGTCAATTAAGATAAAATCATTAGGCCCCAATCTATGAATTTCCAATGACATCTATGCAGCTGTTGGTCACATACCCCAAAAAATGGGCCTCTGGCTCTCGTCACAGTGTTTTTGTGCATTCAAATTGCCATCGATAAAATGCATTTGTATTCGTTGTCTGTAGTTTATGCCTTCCCATACCATAACCCTCGCCCACACAACGCCATACACGTGGTCTGCGGTTGTGAAGCCGGTTGGACATGCTGGCAAATTCTCTAAAACGATGTTGGAGGTGGCTTATGGTAGAGAAATGTAACATTCAATTCTCTGGCAACAGCTCTGGTGGACATTCCTGCAGTCAGCATGCCAATTGCACGCTCCCTCAACTTGACATCTGTGGCATTGTGTTGTGACAAAAATGCACATTTTAGAGTGGCCTTTTATTCTCTACAGCACAAGATGCACCTGTGTAAAGATCATGCTGTTTAGCTTGTTAGCAACCTGTAAACATGTTCAAAATCAGACAAGGACATCACTAGACAGTCAGGGATTCTTCCTCTTCTGGAGGAGGGAGATGATGGCCAATAAACACTTCCTTATTAAGGACCTTCTGTCGTATTAAGGCGTCTTTGTTAATTCCACCATTTTAGCCAAGGTGATAATCTAGCCCTGGATCATGACTCCCGATCCATTACATTACACATACATCATTGGACGAAGGCGTCTTCTGTACAGGGGTGTTTTGTATATATTGTAATGGTAGGCTCCTTGAGAGTACATCTTGGGTTAGGGATAATCTAGAAAATGTACATTTTATAAAATGTTTACATAAAATAATGTACTTTGTTTAGTTGTATAACTTATTCATTAACCCATACAAAAAAATCATAAATGTTTGTACTCTAACAATAAACTATGATAAATTCATCCTGCGTAGCTGTTCTTTTTACTTGCATATAGCTAGTATGAAATGCTGGGGGGAAAAATAAATAAATAATAATAGTCGCCCAACTCGCGCTTCATCTTTCCCCACTTGTCTGCATTTGAAAGTTTCTCTCCAGTTGATAGTTGTTGTTGCACATCACAAAAAAGTCACACAATTTGGTTCCTGTGGTAATTGTGATTGTTTCAAGGAGAAAGCACCATCTACATTTGAAGTGAGGTATGGACAACCCTTGTAGCTGTTCTGATCTGGCCATTTAAAAAAAAAAAGAAGACGTGAGAAGGAGTCTCAGAGTCTGATAAGTCAATACAGAGTCCAAGAACAAGAATGATGCTTTCCCCCACCGCCTAAACACAAAGGTTGATGGGGATGAATGGCAACTTAATTTTGTCGTCTGAGAACTGATTACGCTTCATATGTTCCCCAAGGACTGTGGTTTAAAATCCTGGTCGCAGCGCCAGCGCATTTCTACTATTACTGTCAATGACAACCACATGTTTCTGTTGAGACGTGACACCAAGGCTGACTAGGTGTGTTTACAATATGATGAAAGCTGATATGTGACTGGGATTGCCATTTTATTTTGGATGGGGAAGAAGTAATCCCCTCAGCCAATTCAATAAGCCTCCTAGTCACTTGGGGAAGAAAAAATCTAATTTCTCTATATAGCCCTTCTTACATCAGCTGATATCTCAAAGTGCTGTACAGAAACCCAGCCTAAAATCCCAAACAGCAAGCAATGCAGGTGTAGAAGCACGGTGGCTAGGAAAAACTCCCTAGCAAGGCCAAAACCTAGGAAGAAACCTAGAAAGGAACCAGGCTATGAGGGGTGGCCAGTCCTCTTCTGGCTGTGCCGGGTGGAGATTATAACAGAACATGGCCAAGATGTTCAAATGTTCATAAATGACCAGCATGGTCAAATAATAATAATCACAGTAGTTGTCGAGGGTGTAACAAGTCATCACCTCAGGAGTAAATGTCAGTTGGCTTTTCATAGCCGATCATTAAGAGTATGTCTACCGCTCCTGCTGTCTCTAGAGAGTTGAAAACAGCAGGTCTGGGACAGGTAGTACGTCCGGTGAACAGATCAGGGTTCCATAGCCGCAGGCAGAACAGTTGAAACTGGAACAGCAGCACGGACAGGTGGACTGGGGACAGCAAGGAGTCATCATGCCAGGTAGTCCTGAGGCATGGTCCTAGGGCTCAGGTCCTCAGAGAGAGAAAGAAAGAGAGAATTAGAGAGCATACTTAAATTCACACAGGACACTGGATAAGACAGGAGAAGTACTCCAGATATAACAGAATGAACCTAGCCCCCCGACACAAACTACTGCAGCATATATACTAGAGGCTGAGACATGAGGGGTCAGGAGACACTGTGGCCCCATCCGATGATACCCCCAGACAGGGCCAAACAGGCAGGATATAACTCCACCCACTTTGCCAAAGCACAGCCCCCACACCACTAGAGAGATATCTTCAACCACCAACTTACCATCCTGAGACAAGGCCGAGTATAGCCCACAAAGATGTCCACCACGGCACAACCCAAGGGGGGGCGCCAACCCAGACAGGAAGATCACGTCAGTGACTCAACACACTCAAGTGACGCACCCCTCCTAGGGATGGCATGGAAGAGCACCAGTAAGCCAGTGACTCAGCCCCTGTAATAGGGTTAGAGGGAGAGAATCCCAGTGGAGAGAGGGGAACCGGCCAGGCAGAGATGGCAAGGGTGGTTCGTTGCTCCAGAGCCTTTCCGTTCACTTTCACACTCCTGGGCCAGACTACCCTCAATCATATGACCTACTGAAGAGATGAGTCTTCAATAAAGACTTAAAGGTTGAGACCGAGTTTGCGTCTCTCACATGGGTAGGCAGACCATTCCATAAAAATTGAGCTCTATAGGAGAAAGCCCTGCCTCCAGCTGTTTGCCTAGAAATTCTAGGGACAATTAGGAGGCCTGCGTCTTGTGACCGGAGCGTACGTGTAGGTATGTACGGCAGGACCAAATCGTAAAGATGGGTAGGAGCAAGCCCATGTAATGCTTTGTAGGTTAGCAGTAAAACCTTGACATCAGCCCTTGCCTTAACAGGAAGCCAGTGTAGGGAGGCTAGCACTGGGGTAATATGATCAAATTTCTTGGTTCTAGTCAGGATTCTAGCAGCCGTATTTAGCACTAACTGAAGTTTATTTAGTGCTTTATCTGGGTAGCCGGAAAGTAGAGCATTGCAGTAGTCTAACCTAGAAGTAACAAATGCATGGATTAATTTTTCTGCATCATTTTTGGACAGAACATTTCAGATTTTTGCAATGTTACGTAGATGGAAAAAAGCTGTCCTTGAAACAGTCTTGATATGTTCGTCAAAAGAGAGATCAGGGTCCAGAGTAACGCCGAGGTCCTTCACAGTTTTATTTGAGACGACTGTACAACCATCAAGATTAATTGTCAGATTCAACAGAAGATCTCTTTGTTTCTTGGGACCTAGAACAAGCATCTCTGTTTTGTCCAAGTTTAAAAGTAGAACGTTTGCAGCCATCCACTTCCTTATGTCTGAAACACAGGCTTCTAGCGAGGGAAATTTTGGGGCTTCTCCATGTTTCATTGAAATGTACAGCTGTGTGTCATCCGCATAGCAGTGAAAGTTAACATTATGTTTTCAAATGACATCCCCAAGAGGTAAAATATATAGTGAAAACAATAGTGGTCCTAAAACAGAACCTTGAGGAACACTGAAATTTACAGTTGATTTGTCAGCGGACAAACCATTCAGAGACAAACTGATATCTTTCTGACAGATAAGATCTAAACCAGGCCAGAACTTGTCCATGTAGATTGGGTTTCCAATCTCTCCAAAAGAATGTGGTGATCGATGGTATCAAAAGCAGCACTAAGGTCTAGGAGCACGAGGACAGATGCAGAGCCTCAGTCTGACGCCATTAAAAGGTAATTTACCACCTTCACAAGTGCAGTCTCAGTGCTATGATGGGGTCTAAAACCAGACTGAAGCATTTCGTATACATTGTTTGTCTTTAGGAAGGCAGTGAGTTGCTGCGCAACAGCTTTTTCTACAATTTCTGAGAGGAATGGAAGATTCGATATAGGCTGATAGTTTTCTATATTTTCTGGGTCAAGGTTTGGCTTTTTCAAGAGAGGCTTTATTACTGCCACTTTTAGTGAGTTTGGTACACATCTGGTGGATAGAGCCGTTTATTATGTTCAACATAGGAGGGCAAAGCACAGGAAGCAGCTCTTTCAGTAGTTTAGTTGGAATAGGGTATGCAGCTTGAAGGTTGAGGCCATGATTATTTTCATCATTGTGTCAAGAGGTATAGTACTAAAACACTTGAGTGTCTCTCTTGATCCTAGGTCCTGGCAGAGTTGTGCAGACTCAGGACAGCTGAGCTTTGGAGGAATACGCAGATTTAAAGAGTCCGTAATTTGCTTTCTAATGATCATGATCTTTTCCTCAAAGTTCATGAATTTATTACTGCTGAAGTGAAAGCCATCCTCTCTTGGGGAATGCTGCTTTTCAGTTAGCTTTGCGACAGTATCAAATAGAAATGTCAGATTGTTCTTATTTTCCTCAATTAAGTTGGAAAAATAGGATGATCGAGCAGCAGTGAGGGCTCTTCGATACTGCACGGTACTGTCTTTCCAAGCTAGTCGGAAGACTTCCAGTTTGGTGTGGCGCCATTTCCGTTCCAATTTTCTGGAAGCTTGCTTCAGAGCTCGGGTATTTTCTGTATACCAGGGAGCTAGTTTCTTATGACAAATGTTTTTAGTTTTTAGGGGTGCAACTGCATCTAGGATATTGCGCAAGGTTAAATTGAGTTCCTCAGTTAGGTGGTTAACTGATTTTTGTCCTCTGACGTCCTTGGGTAGGCAGAGGGAGTCTGGAAGGGCATCAAGGAATCTTTGGGTTGTCTGAGAATATATAGCACGACTTTTGGTGCTCCTTGGTTGGGGTCTGAGGAGATTATTTGTTGCCATTGCAAACATAATAAAATGGTGGTCCAATAGTCAAGGATTATGAGGAAAAACATTAATATCCACAACATTTATTCCATGGGACAAAACTAGGTCCAGAGTATGACTGTGACAGTGAGTAGGTCCAGAGACATGTTGGACAAAACCCACTGAGTCAATGATGGCTCCGAAAGCCTTTTGGAGTGGGTCTGTGGACTTTTCCATGTGAATATTAAAATCACCAAAAATTTGAATATTATCTGCTATGACTACAAGGTCCGATAGGAATTCAGGGAACTCAGTGAGGAACGTTGTATATGGCCCAGGAGGCCTGTAAACAGTAGCTATAAAAAGTGATTGAGTAGGCTGCATAGATTATGACTAGAAGCTCAAAAGACGAAAACTTTTTGTTTTTTTTGTAAATTGAAATTTGCTATCGTAAATGTTAGCAACACCTCCGCCTTTGCGGGATGCACAGGGGATATGGTCACTAGTGTAACCAGGAGGTGAGGCCTCATTTTAACACAGTAAATTCATCAGGTTTAAGCCATGTTTCAGTCAGGCCAATCACATCAAGATTATGATCAGTGATTAGTTCATTGACTATAACTGCCTTTGAAGTGAGGGATCTAACATTAAGTAGCTCTATTTTGAGATGTGAGGTATCACGATCTCTTTCAATAATGGCAGGAATGGAGGAGGTCTTTATTCTAGTGAGATTGCTAAGGCGAACACCGCCATGTTTAGTTTTGCCCAACCTAGGTCGAGGCACAGACACGGTCTCAATGGGGATAGCTGAGCTGACTACACTGACTGTGCTAGTGGCAGACTCCACTAAGCTGGCAGGCTGGCTAACAGCCTGCTGCCTGGCCTGCAAATTATTTCATTGTGGAGTTAGAGCCCTGTCTATGTTGGTAGATAAGATGAGAGCACCCCTCCAGCTAGGATGGAGTCTGTTACTCCTCAACAGGCCAGGCTTGGTCCTGTTTGTGGGTGAGTCCCAGAAAGAGGGCCAATTATCTACAAATTCTATCTTTTGGGAGGGGCAGAAAACAGTTTTCAACCAGCGATTGAGTTGTGAGACTCTGCTGTAGAGCTCATCACTCCCCCTAACTGGGAGGGGGCCAGAGACAATTACTCGATGCCGACATCTTTCTAGCTGATTTACAGGCTGAAGCTATGTTGACCTCTTGACTGTTTCATCCTAACATCGTTGGTGCCGACGTGGATAACTATCTCTATACTCGCCAGTTTTAGCTTTAGCCAGCACCATCTTCAGATTAGCCTAAACGTCGGTAGCCCTGCCCCCTGGTAAACAGTGTATGACCGAAAGTATAAATAAAATGGTCTGATTTGCTTTCCTCAAGTTAGTGTTTGGCTGGAGTGTAGGTTTAAATAAAGGAGAGATGCGTTACCTTTTAATGCCTGCGTCAATTAACACTGTGTAGTCTTTTTGTGTCAATCAACACATCCCATACTAAGAGGATGATCTCCATGCTGGCTCCTAACGGTACATCTGTTGGTATACAGTTACCAAATCTTGTCAGTGGCCACTTTTCTATCCACAGTACTCATGCGAGTAAAGTCACCGTAAAAAAAATAAAATCACGACAGCTGTGATGGAAACATGAAGTTTCGGTACAATTGCATATATGCCGACAATTTGTTCATTCGACACGGTGGGATATTTTTGTCTGTAAAATGTATTATGCGAGAAATGGCGGCGGAAACGCCTTTTATGCGCAAATACTGATAAAGTCGAAAGTCAACATGGAGTCACGCGATGATATGGTGCGTGTGGTCCTCCCACTACGACTCGGGGAAGCATGCAGTTTATTAGGCTACAGATTAAATAAATGATGAATTTCACAGTTCATCATGGTGAACGTGCAAGGTGATGAGCTTGATGCTCCTTTCCAATAAATATTGAGGGTCTTATTCTAGTGACATGATGATCGATGCTTGTCTGCTGTTTTGACAAATATAAGATCAATCAAATTTGATTTATAAAACCCTTTTTACATCAGCCGATGTCACAAAGTGCTATACAGAAACCCAGCCTACAACCCCAAACGGCAAGCAATGCAGAAGCATGGTGGCTAGGAAAAACTCCCTAGAAAGACTGGAAACTAGGGAGGAACCAGGCTCTGAGGGGTGGCCAGTCCTCTTCTGGCTGTGCCGGGTTGAGATTATAACAGTACATGGCTAAGATGTTCATAGATGACCAGCAGGGTCAAATAATAATCAGTGGTTGTAGAGAGAGAGGGAGAGAGAGACCCATCAGTAGAGTTAAATGTGATGGAAACCCATTTAACTTGTTGGTTTTTTAAATTCGGTACATGGGAATTTAACAGTAAGTTGTTTTTTTTGTGTGTGTGTGTGTTTTTATGTGCACTGTCATCACACACAGCCTTTTATCTGCAAAAAAATGATGTCCAAAGAAGGGCCAGATGTATACAGAATGGTCTCGTCTGCGTAGAGGTGGATCAGAGAATCACCCGCAGCAAGAGCGACATCGTTGATATATACAGAGAAAAGAGTCGGCCTGAGAATTGAACCCTGTGGTACCCCCATAGAGACTGCCAGAGGTCCGGACAACAGGCCCTCCGATTTGACACACTGAACTCTATCTGAGAAGTAGTTGGTGAACCAGGCGAGGCAGTCATTTGAGAAACCAAGGCTATTGAGTCTGCCAATAAGAATACGGTGATTGACAGAGTCGAAAGCCTTGGCCAGGTCGATGAAGATGGCTGCACGGTACTGTCTTTTATCGATGGCGGTTATGATATCGTTTAGAAAGAGACGGTCCAGATTGTCTAGCCCAGCTGATTTGTACAGATCCAGGTTTTGCAGCTCTTTCAGAACATCTGCTATCTGGATGAAGGAGAAGCTGGGGAGGCTCGGGCAAGTAGCTGCGGGGGGTGCGGCGCTGTTGGCCGGGGTTGGGGTAGCCAGGAGGAAAGCATGGCCAGCTGTAGAGAAATGCTTAGTGAAATTTTCGATTATCATGGATTTATCGGTGGTGACCGTGTTACCTAGCCTCAGTGCAGTGGGCAGCTGGGAGTAGGTGCTCTTGTTCCCCATGTACTTTAGTGTCCCAAAACTTTTTGGAGTTAGAGCTACAGGATGCAAATTTCTGTTTGAAAAAGCTAGCCTTTGCTTTCCTGACTGACTGTGTGTATTGGTTCCTGACTTCCCTGAACAGTTGCATATCGCAGGAACTATTCGATGCTATTGCAGTCCGCCACAGGATGTTTTTGTGATGGTCAAGGGCAGTCAGGTCTGGAGTGAACCAAGGGCTATATCTGTTCTTAGTTCTACATTTTTTGAAAGGGGCATGCCTATTTAAGATGGTTATGGAAATTACTTTTAAAGAACAACCAGGCATCCTCGACTGACGGGATGAGGTCAATATCCTTCCAGGATACCCAGGCCAGGTCGATTAGAAAGGCCTGCTCGCAGAAGTGTTTTAGGGAGCGTTTGACAGTGATGAGGGGTGGTCGTTTGACCGCGGACCCATAGCGGATGCAGGCAGTGGTCGCTGAGATCCTGATTGAAAACAGCAGAGGTGTATTTGGAGGGCAAGTTGGTCAGGATAATATCTATGAGGGTGCCCATGTTTATGGATTTAGGGTTGTACCTGGTGGTTTCCTTGATAATGTGTGTGAGATTGAGGGCATCTAGCTTAGATTGTAGGACTGCTGGGGTGTTAAGCATATCCCAGTTTAGGTCACCTAACAGAATGAACTCTGAAGATAGATGGGGGGAAATCAATTCACATATGGTGTTCAGGGCACAGCTGGGAGCTGAGGGGGGGTCTATAACAGGCGGCAACAGTGAGAGACTTATTTCTGGAGAGATTAATTTTAAAAATTAGAAGCTCGAACTGTTTGGGCATAGACCTGGATTCTGTCGCAAATTGAATGGAAACCTGACGACTGACTCTATTAACATGCTGAAACAAAGTGTTGCTGTTACACTGCATTAGACTTTATTAAATGCATAGATAGTGACCCAGTGCTCTCTCTCTCTGTGTGTGTGTGTGTGTGTGTGTGTGTGTGTGTGTGTGTGTGTGTGTGTGTGTGTGTGTGTGTGTGTGTGTGTGTGTGTGTACACAGTGTGGAGACGTGCTCTATGAGAAGAGAAACTATGAGAAGGCCCACTGGGCGTGTATCACGGTTCATGAGGACACCTACGAGCAGAGCATCTGTTACGGCTTCATGAAGCTCATGAGATACATCTGCCAGCAGAACTCCTCAGGTGAGTCCAAAACCGCCTTCATAGGAGTCATTGGGCCTATATTCTTCTAACCTTATCCTTGTTTAGCCAAGTCTAGTTCAGACTCCTGACTCTTTGTTGTCCATGTCCTGTCCTTAGGTAGCTATCTGGGTATGACCATCCCTATCCTGACTGTGATCCGTACGGACGAGAACCACTCTGTCTTGTCCAGGGACGTCACTGTGGCCTACTACCTGCCCACAGAATACCAAGTCCAGCCACCCCTGCCTTCTGACACTGAAATAAGCATTGAGGAATGGCCTGCCACCATTGTATACACAAGGTAGAAGTTTGGAATTATTTTGCTCTGCTTGGTCAATTTTATGGCAATACAATATGAAAGTAGATGAATTATAAACGTTTTAAATTGTAATCATTACTGGAACCATTGTCAGTTTGAGGCATAAACAAGTTCACAGTTTCTAGCAAAACGAGTGAATTTCAAAAAAATTCGGCCTACAGTTAGTCAACAAGTTAGCTTGCTGGTTTTCGGGAACCCAAAACCAAATCTCATGTACGTAACTAGCTAGCTCCTCGATTGGTCACAAACATTAAGTCAGTCACATGAGGCTATTTAGCTAAAGTTAATGACATTATTTTAGTCAGTTAGCCACCAATACTTTTATGCTAGCCACCATGTTGTTGCATCCTTCCAAAAATGACAGTGGCTGCAGTTTTGTTTTAATTTAGCATATTGTTTTGGACAATCTCAAAGCAGAGTCTATTCAAAAGCCTCGTGAATTTACACAGCAGAATGAGAGTAAGGAAGTTATAATGACTCCAGTGTTAGACCTGCACCTGCAAACGCACACCTCCCTTACTTGAATCAAATCTCATTCGATTCCTATGTGCCCCTTTTCTAACCTCCAGGTCCTTCACTGGTGCCACAAACGAGGTGACCATCATTAATGAGATCAGCACCATGGCGGAAATGCTCGACTCCCCCGCCACGCATGTGAATGACTCGTTCATCGTGGCCGGCTATACCAACCCTGCGGTGGCGAACCGACAGAACGAGATTTGGTTCCTGGAGCGGCCTTGAGGGTCAGCCTAACCTTGGCCCATCCTCCTAAACTTGACCCACCCAACACCCCCTTATCCCAAATCTACTGATTCACCCCTTCCTGTTCTAGTATGAAGAGACTTAGGGACTTTGCTGCAAGGGCCCTTATTACTAGTCCTGTGCGAGGCTGCATCCTTTGGGTCCATGAACACCTTTACGATAGGGCATCTAGTCTAGATATTTTACTCTGCTGTTTTCCTCACATAGTCAGTGCTTGACATCCACCAAGTAGGACAGATGTTTTTTTTTACTTGTCGAAAAATGGCCTGCAACACCATTTTTTACATCATTGTATGATGCAAGGAACCACTTTACAAAATAAAATAGAGAATCAGACAAACATGTAGAATACCATCTGCCTATTGGCTTCTTTGCCTGTCTCAAAATACAACACTGCCCCTTTAAGGCTCTCCTGGAAGAAGGTTGGCCACCCTTAGCCTATAAAATATTGCAACTTTACAACTACAACCAAATACTTTGTCTTCATTAAAATAACTTCCTTATTCAATTAATCAGGGAACAAATGGCTAAGGTAGACTACTTCAAAGCAAGGTAACTAACAAATACACGTTTATCTAATATATTCTGATTTCATGGGATATCTTTTGACCACGTGCGAGTTATTTGTCAATGAGGCTATTCTAATAATATTTTGAACGTTGTCAGAATGACATGGCCAATGTTTAAAAGAGGGGAATCCCAGCTCACCAACTGTCAGATGTATTTCTCAACTCCCAATGTTGAGCGCTTGATAGGAGGTTTTACAACATGGCTATGTAGCATTGCTTTAATAATGCACCCGTTCATCAATGTCGTACTGGAGTGCCCGGTGACATGAAAATGACATTAATGCATGCTAAAAGCTGAATAGTTAGCTACAGAGAACTAGCCAGGCTAAACAAGATGTTTTGAATTGGCTATGTAGTTAGTCTGTTGTCTGTCATTATTACAGGTTACCTCACTGCTACAATGTCTGTCTGTCCATGGGCCTGCTCACCCACGCAGGTGATTCACACACCATTACTTTTCCAGGATTTTAATGACCGTACTCTGTTTGCTGACCAAAAATGAGCTATAACTGGATAAAAAAATAGAAAGGAATATCAACAAATGTGCACACGCCTGTCAATGCAATACAATTCTACTCCGATGCGAACAGTGTGCAAAACATCGCATACGGAAGACACTTGTGATTATTTTTTTACTTGTCCATTCGGATAACTTAAATCTATATTCTGCTTGCCCAACTTTTGTTTTTTTACTTGTCCCGGACAAGCGTTAATGTTGAGCCCTGATAGTCTTGACGACCTCCGAAGGGTGAGGAGTCGTGACGTTTACTTGTCCCGGACAAGCGTTAATGTTGAGCCCTGATAGTCTTGACGACCTCCGAAGGGTGAGGAGTCGTGACGTTTACTTGTCCCGGACAAGCGTTAATGTTGAGCCCTGATAGTCTTGACGACCTCCGAAGGGTGAGGAGTCGTGACGTTTACTTGATGTTCTGTGAAAAGTGGATGGATATTAGAGCCATGCCTTTAGAGAGTTGGGCCAAATTTAGGTTGTAAAATATAATTCTAGACATTCAGTGACATAGCATTGTTTAAATATTCCCCATGTCATGTTAATGGACAGCTAACATGGCTGCCATAGAATGTTGTAGTGTCATGTAAATGCATCATAATGCAGAAAAACTCAATGTCCCATCTCTCTAAATACATGGTTCTGGTGGATCCTAATTATTGCGCCAGTCACACTGTACACCTTGAAGAACTGGAATTCTTACCAGGTAATTAACAATCCTGAACGATGACTGCTATTCCAGTCTGCTGTAGGGGGGATAAGTGCAGTCTTCACCATGGTAACTACCACCTTTTAGACAATTTAATGCTATAGGAGGGTGGATTTTATTAGTTGTGAAGTGTAAGTAAATCGTGTCATTCTCTTTCTGTCAATGAAACACTGAGCATGACACATAGACAAACACCGGATAAATTTTACAGCCAACAGTCTGAATGTATAAGCACGGCGAGACAGAAAATACGTATTACTACAAACCAAAATCACTGAGCTTTGTTGTATGACAATCGAGCATGCCATCTGCTGCATACTACACTTTTCTATGCTCTTTCTGAGAGTCAATGCATTCCTCATTCTTAAAGCCATGATGTTCACAAACGACCTATTTCTGTCTCTCTCTCTATTTAACTAATGTTCCAATCCAGACATTGCTTTGTGTGTGTGCACTATTTGTGTGTGCACTATTTGCAAGTTACCTGACACTGCTGACGAGAAACGAGTAAGATTGAAAACAGAGTAAATGCATGGAACCTATCATATACACGGTTATATTTGTTTATGTTATCTGAGTAAGAAAAGTGATTTGTTTTTAGTCCACAGCATTAGGGTTCTATACCCCATTTTAACGAAAATCCATTAAAGCTCAAAATAACAATTCAAGAGGTATTTTCTATCTTCCAAATATTTTGTAATGAAACCAATTACTAAGAGGATGAATTTAACATAAGAAAAGTGATGTATCATAATATCTATTTTGTTGACTCAACAATACATAGGAAAGTTCTAGATCTATCAGTTGTTTTAAAGGAGAATAGGCCATTATTGCTCAACACCGGGCTGTATATTGAAGTAGCTGTGACAACACTAGTCACAGTATGTCAGGTAACTGTACTTTGCCAAATCATCACTGTGTAAAGTCTTGTTCAGGAGATCATCTTTCTCATTGCGGGTTAATGACCAGTCATAACCATTATTTTACCATGTACCCCATTCAGCAGTATGTAAACAAACAGCATCTCAATCACTTCAATCGCCAAGTCCAGTCTGAAAGTAGTTCAAAGAAACGGTCGTCCCCATGACTTCAGTGTAGTGATATTATAACGGGCGCCTTTAACCAAGTTGTTTCAGTGGTGGTTAGTCTTAACTGTTTGGCCTCTGCAGCTTTTTACACTTTAGGTTAGTTGTTTTCCTGCCCGTAATCAGAGCTGATGTAGGATGTAACGTTAAAGTTCTAAATGTGATGTAGACACCACGTAGGATGTAACGTTAAAGTTCTAAATGTGATGTAGACACCACGTAGGATGTAACGTTACAGTTCTAAATGTGATGTAGACACCACGTAGGATGTAACGTTAAAGTTCTAAATGTGATGTAGACACCACGTAGGATGTAACGTTACAGTTCTAAATGTGATGTAGACACCACGTAGGATGTAACGTTAAAGTTCTAAATGTGATGCAGACACCACGTAGGATATAACGTTAAAATTCTAAATGTGATGCAGACACCACGTAGGATGTAACGTTAAAGTTCTAAATGTGATGTAGACACCACGTAGGATGTAACGTTACAGTTCTAAATGTGATGTAGACACCACGTAGGATGTAACGTTACAGTTCTAAATGTGATGTAGACACCACGTAGGATGTAACGTTAAAGTTCTAAATGTGATGTAGACACCACGTAGGATGTAACGTTACAGTTCTAAATGTGATGTAGACACCACGTAGGATGTAACGTTAAAGTTCTAAATGTGATGTAGACACCACGTAGGATGTAACGTTAAAGTTCTAAATGTGATGTAGACACCACGTAGGATGTAACGTTACAGTTCTAAATGTGATGCAGACACCACGTAGGATGTAACGTTAAAGTTCTAAATGTGATGTAGACACCACGTAGGATGTAACGTTACAGTTCTAAATGTGATGTAGACACCACGTAGGATGTAACGTTACAGTTCTAAATGTGATGTAGACACCACGTAGGATGTAACGTTAAAGTTCTAAATGTGATGCAGACACCACGTAGGATGTAACGTTAAAGTTCTAAATGTGATGTAGACACCACGTAGGATGTAACGTTACAGTTCTAAATGTGATGTAGACACCACGTAGGATGTAACGTTACAGTTCTAAATGTGATGTAGACACCACGTAGGATGTAACGTTACAGTTCTAAATGTGATGTAGACACCACGTAGGATGTAACGTTACAGTTCTAAATGTGATGTAGACACCACGTAGGATGTAACGTTAAAGTTCTAAATGTGATGTAGACACCACGTAGGATGTAACGTTACAGTTCTAAATGTGATGTAGACACCACGTAGGATATACCGTTAAAGTTCTAAATGTGATGTAGACACCACGTAGGATGTAACGTTACAGTTCTAAATGTGATGTAGACACCACGTAGGATGTAACGTTAAAGTTCTAAATGTGATGTAGACACCACGTAGGATGTAACGTTACAGTTCTAAATGTGATGTAGACACCACGTAGGATATAACGTTAAAGTTCTAAATGTGATGTAGACACCACGTAGGATATAACGTTAAAGTTCTAAATGTGATGCAGACACCACGTAGGATGTAACGTTACAGTTCTACGGAATTGGAGCATGCAGAATGATTTGAACTGGGTGTCCGCCATGACTCCAACACGTCTCACTAACAGACTGGTCCTTTGGGAACAGTTGGCACGAAGGCAGTTTGGTGGATTTTTGCAAACATTTTTCAGTGTTCTTCGTAAAAGTGTGCTGTACAGAAAAACATTTGAAATGCAATGACGAAAGCTACTATGGATTTCTTGATTGTTTTTGTTAAAATGTTTTATTTCCTTTAAGAAATAAAAATGATATTAAATCTGTGGGCCTTCGTGTGATTCTAGCAAAGATGGTGGGGATAGATATTTCCCTATAAAATATACAATCGTAATAATAACCTAGACTACCTTTTAAACCCCAAAAAGTTTAATTAGTCAAGTCCAAACATACGAAAACAGATCAGCATCTGTAAAGTTCGGCTTCAAACCGATCTGGTGCCAGTGAGCACAGAAATGGCAACATACTAGAAATGAGGCTATTGAAACCTGGATGTTTGACGGAGGCATGAGGTTACTAGGCCCCAGCTCAGTGCTGTGCCTGAGGGAGCAGGAATCACCAGAGGGAACATCTGACACGGTATTGACAAATGACCTGATTCACACCCACACAAGTGTGTACATTTCTTTTATGGAGATCAAAATGCATAGTCTACAAAAGATGGCAAGGGGCAGACCCTTTTTTTCCTTCTTGGGAACAAATTCTTCTCCCATGACAAGGGAACAATTGGGGGCTCAGCAACACAATCAGTTACACAAACCCTAACAAAAAGGAACCATGCACCATTTATCACCATACCATATCAGGCTGCCACATGGATATTATGCAATGCCCAGGGAGAGGCACACATATGTAAGTTAGACCAGTTGCCCTCAACATTGAGTAAGACAATGAAGGAGATGGTTGCTGAGGCAAACCTGTTGTGGCCATGGCATCTTGTCTAGACCATAATCCAAGATGACTTCCTTACAGGGAAACTAAACCGACCACGCTGAAATAGATCTTGCATCTATTTGAGAAGCTAGACGCGCTGCAAGTCCTGCCTATCCCATCTCATTGGTTTTCACGAGCATACAAACCCAGGAGAGATTCATCAAAGATAACTAAAAACTAACTAGATTTCCCCTTTTATCTCTGGATTAATCGTTGGAGTAGAGAAACACAATTTTGTATGACTTCGGGTCAACATTCTGCAAAGAACCAGGAAAAATATATAAGACCATAGCAGTGGAGGCTGGTGGGAGGAGCTATATGAGGACAGGCTCATTGTAATGGCTGGAATGGAATAAATGTAACGGTATCAAACATATGGAAACAACATGTTTGACTCTGTTCCATATATTCCATTTCAGCCATTACAATGAGCCCGTCGTATAATACCTCCCACCAGCCTCTACTGGACCATAGGCGTGTCAGGTTAAATAACAACCCAATGTTCATCTCCCAAGTCAAACTTAGCTAGCTAGCTAAATGTCCATTGAATGTTTCATGTGTGTTTCGACCCTCCCCCCACTTTTTTTATTTCACCTTTATTTAACCAGGTAGGCTAGTTGAGAACGAGTTCTCATTTGCAACTGCGACCTGGCCAAGATAAAGCAAAGCAGTGTGACACAGACAACAACACAGAATTACACATGGAATAAACAAGCCAATGACACAGTAGAAAATAAAGTCTATATACAGTGTGTGCAAAAGGCATGAGGAGGTAGGCAATACATAGGCCATAGGAGCGAATAATTACAATTTAGCAGATTTACACTGGAGTGATAAATGAGCAGATGATGATGTGCAAGTAGAGATACTGGTGTGCAAAAGAGCAGAAAAGTAAATAAAATAAAAACAGTATGGGGATGAGGTAGGTAGATTGGGTGGGCTATTTACAGATGGACTATGTACAGCTGCAGCGACCGGTTAGCTGCTCAGATAGATGATGTTTAAAGTTGGTGAGGGAAATAAAAGTCTCCAACTTCAGCGATTTTTGCAATTCGTTCCAGTCACTGGCAGCAGAGAACTGGAAGGAAAGGCGGCCAAATGAGGTGTTGGCTTTGGGGAGGATCAGTGAGATATACCTGCTGGAACGTGTGCTACAGGTGGGTGTTGTTATCGTGACCAGTGAACTGAGATAAGGCGGAGCTTACCTAGCATAGACTTATAGATGACCTGGTGCCAGTGGGTCTGGCGACGAATATGTGGAGAGGGCCAGCCGACTAGAGCATACAGGTCGCAGTGGTGGGTGGTATAATGTGATTTGGTAACAAAACAGATGGCACTGTGATAGACTGCATCCAGTTTGCTGAGTATTGGAAGCTATTTTGTAGATGACATCGCCGAAGTCGAGGATCGGTAGGATAGTCAGTTTTACTATGGTAAGTTTGGCGGCGTGAGTGAAGGAGGCTTTGTTGCGAAATAGAAAGCCGATTCTAGATTTGATTTTGGATTGGAGATGTTTAATATGAGTCTGGAAGGAGAGTTTACAGTCTAGCCAAACACCTAAGTATTTAATTGAATGAATATAATTGATTCATAGTTGGTTTTGGTATTTCAACCTGCGTGTCATGATCACATCTGGTGTAGATGGACAAAATCAACATGCGCATGATGGCACATGCACTTGCGTGGCCGGTTTGGTCAGGGTGTTAAGAAATTCAGCACATCAGACTAGAGTTGGTGCACTAACTAGGGCATGTTGTTCAGCAGCACCACAAGGGTCCAGTGTCCTCCTGGCTATCTGATAATTAATTTCTCTGATTCCCCTAGCAACCAGTCACTTCAGCTCCAGTGGCTTGATGGCTGTTGACAGTGGTTGAGGAGTAGTTTATAGCCCTATAGCATTTTCTCCATTTTAGTTTAAGGTTTCACTCGAAATCCCACTTTTTTTTTTTTTACTGAAAAAACAACCAAATTGGACATTCTAAGTCCACAATGCTTGAACCACATCGGGAGACCACTTTTGAGGTCTGTGAAAAATCAAACATTGTAATTTTTGGTTGTAGATACCCTTTAATTAAACTGTGCACCAGTCAAACACTTGTTTGGTTAGTGGTGTTTCTGAAGCAAACGTGATTGCAGAGCTAGCTAAACAAATCGCCACTGAATTTATGCAAATAATCATGATATCATTGATTGATGTATTAATTGTTGCAAATAATCATATCATTGATTGATTGTTGCAAATAATCATGATATCATTCTGCCAGGTAGGCTACGCTTGTAGTTAGCATTTAACCGAGAAAAACCTTTCCATCTACCAGAAGACGATTAGCATTATTAGCATAATCGCTAACTACTACACAAAACGCACAAGCACCGACAATACGAATCACTGATTCATTTTGTTAATGTCTTATGATAATCTTGGACAAATTAATACATTTGAATAAATTCAATACATTTAGTTGATTTCAATACAATTTTGAATATTGTTGAATTATGTTTTAATGTCTGGATTCCGTGAATCCATCCAAGTTCTCCACATCGCGGATTTTATAGAACACTTGTAGTTGTTGGATTGGGCCTTTGCTCTAGAGCCACAGCATTCCACTACTCCAGCCAGTTGAGACAGAATAGTGAGATGGGTGCTACAGTACAGAGGCCTCCACTCCTGGGATTAGTCTCTAATGAGTGAGCACTCAGCGCACCATGAACTAATTTGCACTGACAAGCAATTATTTTAACTAGGCAAGTCAGTTAAGAACAAATTCTTATTTACAATGATGGCCTACCAAAATGCCTCTTGCAGGGACGGGGGCTGGGATAAAAAATATATGACAAAACACATCACGACAAGAGAGACACCACAACACTATATAAAGAGAGACCTAAGACAACAACATAGCATGGCAGCAACACATGACATCACAGCATGCTAGCAACACCAAATGACAACATGGTAGCAACACAACATGGCAGCAGCACAAAACATGGTACAAACATTATTGGGCACAGAGAACCGCACAAAGGCGAAGCAGCCACAACTGTCAGTAAGAGTGTCCAGTGCACCCTGGGATGCATATGTTATATCTTTAGAATTAATTAGTTATAATGAATTAAGTCATATCACATAGAGGGAAAATGTACTTCCAAGTAGCGAAGATTATTTTTTTTTAAACACCCTGCAATGACAAATCTCAGCCACAAGATGGAGGCATACCAAAACAAATGTCACATGTCCCAGGGTCAAAAGGGAGGCCACTCCTTTTAATGCAGGGTTCCTTTAATACAAGCATACAAACCGAGGAGAGATTCATCAAAGATAACTAAAAACTAACTAGGTTTCCCCTTTTATCTGTGGGTTAATCGTTGGAGTTAGAGAAACACACAATTTTGTATGACTTCGGGTCAACATTCTGTAAAGAAGCAGGAAAAATATATAAGACCATAGCAGTGGAGGCTGGTGGGAGGAGCTATATGGGTATGGGCTCATTGTAAAGGCAGAATTGGAATTCATGGAAACAACATGTTTGACTTCGTTCCATGAATTCCATTCCAGCCATTACAATGAGCCCGTCCTCCTATAGCTCCTCCAACCAGGCTCCACTGGTGCTAGGATAGATACCTGGCAATAGGCGCGATTCCCTAGCCTCGTCAATCTCCACACACTTGACCAGCAGCGTGGGGCAGGTGTCTCGAGACAGGTCGTTCACCAACACCTGAGGAGTGAGGAAGAAGATGTGCCTGGACCTCCATAGTGCCCACCTCTGCAGTGACTGAGCACTCCGTGGTGGACAAGGAATGGAAATGTCAGAGAAGACCCTGTTCAAACATGTCTTATATCCTTACCTCGGCCCTGTTCAAACATGTCTTATATCCTTACCTCGGCCCTGTTCAAACATGTCTTATATCCTTACCTCGGCCCTGTTCAAACATGTCTTATATCCTTACCTTGGCCCTGTTCAAACACTTAAGATACATGTGTTGCAATTTACCTGTCAACTCAGCCTAGTTTTATAGACTAGACATAACATAGTAAACGTAAATTCGGGACACTCAAATTAGTATGATATGTTACCTTTGCTGAGGAGCTGTCAAGGCTTGGGAAGTCGTTGTAATATGTTGTTCTACTTGAGTTGTCCCTGTGAGGCTATTAGTGTTCTCAATATTTGGTATATGTTGTTGTCCATAGCTTACTTATCAGCCTCATAAACAGGAACTACCATTAAAACATAATGATCTTCATCAGCAGCAGCTTCCTCAATATGTCTCAGCTCACTGTCAGCTGTGGAGCCCTGACCAAATTCACCCCGCAGTGAGTTACGGGGGGACATAGGGGGTGGCAAAGTTATGTAATTCACCCTCTGACTCTTGCCTGTGAATGCTGCGCTGCGGTTTGAGGTTGTTTTTCGCCAGCCCAACAAACTTACATTATTCGTTTTTGACTAACCTTTTGCGGTACTAATGCACCCCAAGTCATTTGGTTTGTACCACTCATTTTCACTTGTGGTATTGATTTCTAGCAAGAAGCCGTGCGGTGGCAATACGAAAATTGTAAACAATCAAATATATAAATAAGTACTTCCGGGGTCGCAGGTAGGCCTGATAATGGCTTTAAATAGTTTATGAAAAACATTTAGGTTTTCATGTCTTGCTAATACAGACGCATTTCCAACTTTTAATAGTTTTTACAAATTTCACTAGGGACTTTTGTTTTTCAGTTCATGTGGGCTGGGACACTAGAAAAGAAAGAAAAAGTTGGTTCATTTCCCGCAAATGTTGCTATGTTACCATGGCAATGAAGGGACTCAAATGGCAAATGTTGACGTTCACACGTTTTCAGGTAAAAGCAGCTAGCTAAGCTAGATGTTTAACCAGATAGCTAGATAAATCACAACGTTTCCAAAAATGTTGTTCCTCTGCTTATCGTATGTGTTGTCTTGCTGTGCTGTGCATATTGCTGTAAAGCAGCTTCAAAGCTACTGTTGTTAGTTAGCGTTGCCAGCAGGGACTGTGTGGGGAGGGGGTGGTGTCAGTGGTGTCCACCCACTGCTCAATGGGTGAAAACGCGCTTTGATGATGAAATGTAACTTCCTTGTGTTATAAAATACATTTTACCAAGACAAATATGATTATTCATGTTCTTAATCGTTCAGAGGCGTCTTTCTCTAACATAGCATATGGAATTGTTTTATGATGGTCATAAATGGATCATTTAGCTATTTGAGTTAGAATTTTAGGACCCCTGTAGGTATCACATTTTAAAGTATTACATTCGGACTGTAATAGTACTATAGCTCATAGAAACAAATTGAAAAACACATTCATTAAATTCATTAAACAGACAGCCCCCCCCAAAAAATAATAAGGAGTAGGGTTTTGAAGTCTCTGTCCTATATCTAGGAGATATAAGAAAGCTCAGGAAATATTTTTGTTTTTTGGACACATATTTAACAAAAATGTACTTCCATCATTTTTTTTATACCTGGTATGACACTTGTGATTGTCGTAGAGCAAAACGGAGAACACCATCATGTTCGTGAGAATAGTGGGGTCATATTAGTTTGTAGCCCAAATGGTTCAGGCACTACAGACAGAAGTTGGCACGTTGGCGGAGATGAGTCCCGTGGAGGTAGTAGAGCAAAACTGGCGTTTTCGTGAGAAGAGCGATTTTCGGGATGTCTCCACCTCTGACAAACAGCGCTGTAGCTCTGCCACTTTCCACGCAGACGCGGAAGGCCAACATAAAAATAGCGGAAGGCCGACATAGGCGGATATCTCTAGCTATAAATTGACGGATTTTGATGGGGATTTTTTTTTATTATGTTACTTAGTTTGACACACAGTGGATCAACATACTATTTTAAGCACCGAGCTCTGTAGGTTTCTCAACACTTTTGAGGGTTTTACATTTTGTGGTCATTGTCTTCAAAGTTGTTTACACGGGTCGCAAAAAGGAAAATTAGCATCATGACATGAGCTCAATTAGGAACAAAAATATAAACGAAACTTGCAACAATTTCAAAGATTTTACTGAGTTACAGTTCATATAAGGAAATCAATACATTTATATAAACTCATTAGGCACTAATCTACGGATTTCACATGACTGGGAATACAAATATGCATCTGTTGGTCAGAGATTCATAAAAAAAAAGTAGGCTTTAATTTTCAAAAGGCTTTGAAAATTAAAGGCTGGTATAAGCTCATTGCTCCATTGACAATATATAGAGATGTGCTTATTTTTGTGAGAAATCTTTGAAAAAATAACAATAATTTTTTATTACTATGAGAAGTGTATACTAAAATATGAAAATACTACATGTTATGTCTCATAATCTATATTGTTTTTTTGTCCTGTGGATTCAAGTTCATCGGGAAAGTGAGCCTGTCAGGTAGCCAGTATTGTTAGTTCTTGCACAGAATCCAGCCTAGTTAGATGCAATTTTCCAGATTTTTGAACATGTTCTTTCTCTGGCCTCTATTGATTTAGTCACCCTAATTCTGGCCTCCTACAAATGTAAAAACTCCAATAACATTTTGAATGGATTATGATAGAGACATGAGGTTTGAACCATTGACCAATTATCCATTGGTCAAAAGATGCATTTTTGATTGGACACCCTACACCTAGCTAATTGTGTTTACGCTAAAGATAATGACATTACAATGTTGTAGGCAGCACACCTGTTATGAATGAATGCTCTGCCTAAAAGGTCTGGAGCATTAATGGCACATACGTGCACTACATGTTACTGGAACAACCGAGTTGCAGGTTCAAGACCTGTTCCCCTCTAACGTTACAGTGGTTATTTTCCCAGCATTTTTGGGGGGATGGAAGCGTTCCCATTGGTATTGGGGTTTGTGAGGGAGGTGGCCATCCTGTATGACTGTACTACAGCCTCTGAACCGTCATGGCACAGCAGGTAGTTAGCTAACGTTCCTGCAATGCAAGGTTTCTGATTCAAGGTTTCTGTTTCCCCCTCAATTGCCTCATTACTGACAAGTTGTATTACACCTGGTTCTCCATTTAAGTGTTTCAGTGTTTACTTCAAATCAAATTTATTTATATAGCCCTTCTTATATCAGATGATATCTCAAAGTGCTGTACAGAAACCCAGCCTAAAACCCCAAACAGCAAGCAATGCAGGTGTAGAAGCACGGTGGCTAGGAAAAACTCCCTAGAAAGGCCAAAACCTAGGAAGAAACCTAGAGAGGAACCAGGCTATGAGGGGTGGCCAGTCCTCTTCTGGCTCTGCCGGGTGGAGATTATAACAGAACATGGCCAAAATGTTCATAAATGACCAGCATGGTCAAATAATAGTAATCACAGTGAACAGGTCAGGGTTCCATAGCCGCAGGCAGAACAGTTGAAACTGGAGCAGCAGCACGGCCAGGTGGACTGGGGACAGCAAGGAGTCATCATGCCAGGTAGTCCTGAGGCATGGTCCTAGGGCTCAGGTCCTCCGAGAGAGAGAGAGAGAAAGAAAGAGAATTAGAGAGAGCATACTTAAATTCACAAAGGACACCGGATAAGACAGGAGAAGTACTCCAGATATAACAGACTGACCCTAGCCCCCCCGACACGTAAACTACTGCAGCATAAATACTGGAGGCTGAGACAGGAGGGGTCAGGAGATACTTGATCCCACAGGCACACACTCGTGAATATTTAGTGAGATAAGAGATCAACTGTTTGAAGTTTGAAGACAGTGTGAGAGATATCGACGAAGACGTGAACCATTTAGATTGGAAGGGGAATATTATTCCCATACCTCATTTCAAAGACTTTGTAAGTAGGGTTTGCCCTTCTCCCGAAGACCATGAGTTCCGCTAGTCATTTCTGCTCAGTTGGTGTCTCTAACCAATGTTATTGTACTCTACCAGCAGGATGGCACATCTTCACCAAAAAAAACAAGTGAAAGAGGCACCAGACAGGAGAAGCCAGGAGCAGTCTGGGTTTAGATGTGAGCTATATTACAGCCATTTTCAGAAAGGTAAAGTTTGTGTGGGTGCGTGTGTGTGTGTGTGCGTGTGTGTGTGTGTGTGTGTGTGTGTGTGTGTGTGTGTGTGTGTGTGTGTGTGTGTGTGTGTGTGTGTGTGTGTGTGTGTGTGTGTGTGGGGGGAAACCCAAATGTTTGAGAGATGTCTCTCTCTTTCTCTCTCTCTCTGATCCTTGTTTTTATTGAATTTATGCTCATTGTTTTTAAGTTATGTAAGTTAATGAGTTGCTTCTCAATGTATCTTCCTTCTCCCATGTTCCCAGCAGTGGTGTAGTCTGGCCATGGAGATGCTGTGGCTTCAGCATAATTTTCATTCAGGAAGGAGAAGATAAATATTGAATACAAACAAAACAATGACATACTTTCTCTCTCTTTCTCTCTTGTTTTCTCTCTCTCTCTTCTATTACATCCGGCGCCGAAACGAGATGGCCGCCTCGCTTCGCGTTCCTTGGAAAATATGCAGTATTTTGTTTTTTTATGTGTTATTTCTTACATCGGTACCCCAGGTAATCTTAGGTTTCATTACATACAGTCGGGAGGAACTACTGAATATACGATTAACGTCAACTCATCATCGTTCCTACCAGGAATATGACTTTCCCGAAACGGATCCAGTGTTTTGCCTTCCACCCAATACAATGGATCTGATCCCAGCCGGCGACCCTGTGCGACGCCGTAAAAGGGGCAAACGAGGCGGTCTCCTGGTCAGGCTTCGGAGACGGGCACATCGCGCTCCACTCCCTAGCATACTACTCGCCAATGTCCAGTCTCTTGACAATAAGGTTGATGAAATCCGAGCACGGGTAGCATTCCAGAGAGACATCAGGGATTGCAACGTGCTCTGCTTCACGGAAACATGGCTAACTCAAGAGACGCTAACGGAGTCGGTGCAGCCAGCTGGTTTCTTCATGCATCGCGCCGACAGAAACAAACATCTTTCTGGTAAGAAGAGGGGCGGGGGGGTATGCCTTATGATTAACGAGACGTGGTGTGATCATCATAACAACACACATGAACTCAAGTCATTCTGTTCACCTGATCTAGAACTCCTCACAATCAAATGTCGACCGCATTATCTACCAAGGGAATTCTCTTCCATCATAATCACAGCCGTATATATTCCCCCCCCAGCAGACACATCGATGGCCCTGAACGAACTTTATCTGACTCTTTGTAAACTGGAAACCACACACCCTGAGGCTGCATTCATCGTAGCTGGGGATTTTAACAAGGCTAATCTAAAAACAAAACTCCCTAAATTCTATCAGCATATCGATTGTGCTACCAGGGCTGGAAAAACCCTAGATCATTGTTATACTAATTTCCGCGACGCATATAAGGCCCTCCCCCGCCCCCCTTTCGGAAAAGCTGACCACGACTCCATTTTGTTGATTCCAGCCTACAAACAGAAACTAAAACAACAAGCTCCCGCGCTCAGGTCTGTTCAACGCTGGTCCGACCAATCTGATTCCACGCTTCAAGACTGCTTCGATCACGCGGATTGGAATATGTTCCGCATTGCGTCCAACAACAATATTGACGAATATGCTGATTCGGTGAGCGAGTTCATTAGGAAGTGCATTGACGATGTCGTACCCACAGCAACGATTAAAACATTCCCAAAACAGAAACCGTGGATTGACGGCAGCATTCGCGTGAAACTGAAAGCGCGAACCACTGCTTTTAACCAGGGCAAGGTGACCGGAAGCATGACCGAATACAAACAGTGTAGCTATTCTCTCCGCAAGGCAATCAAACAGGCTAAGTCCCAGTACAGAGACAAAATCGAGTCGCAATTCAACAGCTCAGACACAAGAGGTATGTGGCAGGGTCTACAGTCAATCACGGATTACAAAAAGAAAACCAGCCCCGTCGCGGACCAGGATGTCTTGCTCCCAGACAGGCTAAACAACTTTTTTGCCCGCTTTGAGGACAATACAGTGCCACTGACACGGCCCCCTACCAAAACCTGCGGGCTCTCCTTCACTGCAGCCGAGGTGAGTAAAACATTTAAACGTGTTAACCCTCGCAAGGCTGCAGGCCCAGACGGCATTCCCAGCCGCGTCCTCAGAGCATGCGCAGACCAGCTGGCTGGTGTGTTTACGGACATATTCAATCAATCCTTATCCCAGTCTGCTGTTCCCACATGCTTCAAGAGAGCCACCATTGTTCCTGTTCCCAAGAAAGCTAAGGTAACTGAGCTAAACGACTACCGCCCCGTAGCACTCACTTCCGTCATCATGAAGTGCTTTGAGAGACTAGTCAAGGACCATATCACCTCCACCCTACCGGACACCCTAGACCCACTCCAATTTGCTTACCGACCCAATAGGTCCACAGACGACGCAATCGCAACCACACTGCACACTGCCCTAACCCATCTGGACAAGAGGAATACCCATGTGAGAATGCTGTTCATCGATTACAGCTCAGCATTTAACACCATAGTACCCTCCAAACTCGTCATCAAGCTCGAGACCCTGGGTCTCGACCCCGCCCTGTGCAACTGGGTCCTGGACTTCCTGACGGGCCGCCCCCAGGTGGTGAGGGTAGGTAACAACATCTCCACCCCGCTGATCCTCAACACTGGGGCCCCACAAGGGTGCGTTCTGAGCCCTCTCCTGTACTCCCTGTTCACCCACGACTGCGTGGCCATGCACGCCTCCAACTCAATCATCAAGTTTGCGGATGACACTACAGTGGTAGGCTTGATTACCAACAACGACGAGACGGCCTACAGGGAGGAGGTGAGGGCCCTCGGAGTGTGGTGTCAGGAAAATAACCTCACACTCAACGTCAACAAAACAAAGGAGATGATTGTGGACTTCAGGAAACAGCAGAGGGAGCACCCCCCTATCCACATCGACGGGTCAGTAGTGGAGAAGGTGGAAAGTTTTAAGTTCCTCGGTGTACACATCACGGACAAACTGAATTGGTCCACCCACACAGACAGCGTCGTGAAGAAGGCGCAGCAGCGCCTCTTCAACCTCAGGAGGCTGAAGAAATTCGGCTTGTCACCAAAAGCACTCACAAACTTCTACAGATGCACAATCGAGAGCATCCTGTCGGGCTGTATCACCGCCTGGTACGGCAACTGCTCCGCCCACAACCGTAAGGCTCTCCAGAGGGTAGTGAGGTCTGCAGAACGCATCACCGGGGGCAAACTACCTGCCCTCCAGGACACCTACACCACCCGATGTCACAGGAAGGCCATAAAGATCATCAAGGACAACAACCGCCCAAGCCACTGCCTGTTCACCCCGCTATCATCCAGAAGGCGAGGTCAGTACAGGTGCATCAAAGCAGGGACCGAGAGACTGAAAAACAGCTTCTATCTCAAGGCCATCAGACTGTTAAACAGCCACCACTAACATTTAGCGGCCGCTGCCAACATACTGACTCAACTCCAGCCACTTTAAAAATGGGAATTGATGGAGATTATGTAAAAATGTACCACTAGCCACTTTAAACAATGCCACTTAATATAATGTTTACATACCCTACATTACCCATCTCATATGTATATACTGTACTCTATATCATCTACTGCATCTTGCCATCTTTATGTAATACATGTACCACTAGCCACTTTAAACTATGCCACTTTATGTTTACATACCCTACAGTACTCATCTCATATGTATATACCGTACTCTATACCATCTACTGCATCTTGCCTATGCCGTTCTGTACCACCACTCATTCATATATCTTTATGTACATATTCTTTATCCCTTTACACTTGTGTGTGTATAAGGTAGTAGTTGTGGAATTGTTAGGTTAGATTACTTGTTGGTTATTACTGCATTGTCGGAACTAGAAGCACAAGCATTTCGCTACACTCGCATTAACATCTGCTAACCATGTGTATGTGACTAATAAAATTTGATTTGATTTGATTTACAGTACCTGTCACTGAAAGAGAGACTGAATATTTCCTAATTGCAGAAGACCAAGGAGAGGCTTTTCCTCTAAACTGGACATTCATTTCTCATACTGACATTTTCCCTGTTTGGATAAATCCCTTAACTTTGTTTGAAATTATGTAATTGAGTTAAGAACCTACCATAAGTTTAGTCCACAACTAGTTGGAAATGGAGCTGATGAAGCTATCCAATTAGTAGGGGAGAGTGGGGTAAGTTGAACAAAAGCCACCCCTGTTTCTAGGAAACCATACACAGTATTAATCATGTAACCAAATATTTAGAAAGAGGTCATCATTTCATGGAGTCTGTGAAGGAAGAACCCACATGGAAAAAGTGGTAAGTAATTTAGACCGATTTTCACCAAGTCAAATTAATTGATTGAATTATAGGTTTCATGATGCTTTCATCTAAACCAAAGTTGATAATTTTAAAATAGTTTTGTACATCAGTTGGGTTCTCTATAAGCTACAATAAAAGGTCCTAAAACTAGCATAAAAGAGCATCCTTGTAGCTGTGTGGGCTAATATAGTCAAAATGTTTGTCCTTGGCTAAGTTGAGACAATGGCCACCATACCCCATACAAATTATGATTTCATTTTGTCAGTTTATGCATAACATGTATAGTATTTTTGCAATGTGTCATGCATATGAACTACAGATTTTTATTGTTACAGAGCAGACATCATCGTGTCCCATGTATACAAACATAAAACAAGCAGGGTTCTAGCCCCTCTTGAGGTTCTTGAGAGAGCAGCCAAGGATGTGAGAGAAGGGAAGAAGTCCATTCGAGCAGCAGTAAGGGATGAAATAAATAGACTGAATGACACTGAAGAGGGACATTGACGAAAAAGAAAACAAACATGTATCTGTGTGAAAGAGTGGCTATGACAGAGTAGCAGAGGAACACAAGGTCTTATCCGATGACATGGAGTCTTGAGCTTGATAAACGTATAAAGAATCTCGCGGACCAGTTGCCTACGAATTGGCACAGCGAAACAACATCCCTGTCCCGGACAACTGGTTAAGAACTGGAAGGGTAAGTGATATTGAACAGAGAGATCTATATCTGAATGTAAGCATGCATTTAAGATATACAATACACCACACCCCCATTTCATGAATTAAACTTTGACCCACCTTCAGCATCACCCACTGTCACAGGACACCATCACCCATTTACCACAAGGCATATCAACTTACCCTGTCCCTTTGCTCAATTTACCCCGTAGATTATACCAAGAGACCACATTTTTTTGCACAAGCTATGTTTTCAAAACGGTTATGTTTACATATTTCCAGGGATACACGACATCCTGAAATGTATGTAGATACATGTATCTTTGGTACATATTTCCCTTGAGGTAGTGATGCTGAATGTAAAAAACGTCTCAACATACCCCACTCTCCCCTACCTTTTGTGTATCTCAAACAGTCAGTGTGTTGTCCGTGAGCGCAGCCACGTCTGTTTCGAAGCAGAGGATCACTGATTTGAAGCTGGTATGGGGCAGTTGGAGAGTAGAGGAAATGAATCTGTTAGCAGCACACTGACCCCCGTTACAGTGGTGCCTGTGGCACGGATCGGCAGCTGGGCTCAGCTCAGCGGCCGGGGTAGCGCGTTTAGAAGGGGTGAGTGTAATAGAGTTAATATGAACTTACCGTAAGCTCACTCCACATCTAGTTTGAAATGTTGCCGATGTAGCTATGCAATTGGTACCTTTTGTTTAGCTCAAACGGTTGGTACGTTGTCAAATAAACTTGTCAAATACACACTGACAAATTAAATATCAATTTAATAAAGTTAATTTTTGTAAGTATCCATTGACTAAATTTGCTATTGCTTTTTTTACTACTAATACTGTTGTTACTACCGTTGTTACAGTACATGTGATGTTCCTTTACGTCACTACAATTGTTGTCTGCATAACTGCCTTTAACCATGATAATCTCCATTGTTTTCAAAGAAGTTATGGGAAAGATTCAAGGGAACTCCCTGCCATAGCCAGTTTATCTCAGGTGATTCACACAAATGTTTCACATTGAGAGCACACACTCAACACAATCATTAAAAAAAGTTAATATTATATTATACAACATACTGGTCCTGTCTATGTGGGTATCAAAATAAACACAAAAGCTGCATGTGCTTTCCTGACAGCCCATACAAGGTCAAGGGAGACTGTTTGAAATGGATGTATGGAAATGGTATTCCTAGACCTTCTTGTCCCCTCCCAGAGCATTAACTTCTGTTGTAGAAGGGTTATCCCTGAGATTTTACTGTAAATACTACAGAACTAGCAGCCATTAGGCTACACATGTTGTGAATTCAACAGGTTTTCGAATAGTTTTTAAAAAATATATAAAGATGAGTTTTATGGTTTATCTTATTTATTCAGCGTACAACACTTGCATCCTCTGTCTCTCGCTCTCCCTCTTTTGTTGTCGTTCGTTGCTGCTAATGGTTTAGCCCACAAAGCCAGTCATTGCTGGCTCTGCTGCCATGGCTACCAGGAAATACTCTCGGCCGCCAGAGAGTAGTATATGTGTGTGAGAGAGAGGGAGAGAGAGAGAGAACGTGACAGTCCAGAGCTGTGAGAGACCACCACACAGAACACAACAACAGATTAATTAGAACAGGTTTGAGTGGTAGTGGTAAGTACCCAGAGCAGACAGGGACCGGAGACGGCAGACAGGTACCGGAGACGGCAGACAGGTACCGGAGACGGCAGACAGGTACCGGAGACGGCAGACAGGTACCAGAGACGGCAGACAGGGACCAGAGACGGCAGACAGAGTATCTGGAAAAATGGCTTTCTGTGGGTCAGCAACCCTCCTCCTGCCTCCGGTCAAGAGTGTGATGGTCTACAGGAACGGGGACCCCTTCTACTCCGGCAGGAGGTTTGTAGTCAACCATCGACAGGTGTCCACCATGGAGGCGTTTCTCAATGACGTGACCCACTGCATTCAGGCACCGCTGGCCGTGAGGACCCTGTACACCCCCCGGCAGGGTCACCGGGTCAGGGAGCTGCATGACCTCCAGACCGGGGCCCAGTACGTGGCCGCAGGCTTCGAGAGGTTCAAGAAGCTTGAGTGAGTAGACTATCAGGCAGAATTGTCTAGATTAGAAAGGGCAATTAAAGGGCAATTCTACCAATTTTTTACATTTTCATTATCTCCAGCACAATGCCAGTGTCTACATAAGTGAAAACGCGATGACATCATCAACATGTAAAACATTTTTAAAACAGTCATTTTCAAACACTATGAGATTTGTGGTGATGTGAGTAGCAAGAAAATACCTTCCCTCTGGCCAAAAAAAATCACAGTTTTTCTACTTTTAATCCTACCCTATCATATCACAGATCATTATTTTTTAGGACCTTCTCATCTTTTTAACCATATATCATAGAAACGCACCATTTTCACATAGACACTTAATGAATATGAGGTTGAAAAGCGGCAGAATTTCCCTTTAAGGTACTTTTAAGTTGTTCTCTGGCATTGCTCCCAGGCAGTTGGTCCAGATATGGTCCTATGTATACAGGTCTACCATGTACTGTACGTTTGTGTAAATGTCTAGATATGATGTTATTAAAATGTTTTCTTTAACGTTTATCGCTGTGTGCAGTAGATAAATGTAGATAGTAACCATTATATAAATACATACAGTAATACAGTCAGTAATGCATACAATAATACAGTCAGTAAAACATACAGTAAAACAGACAGTAATACAGTCAGTAAAACATACAATAATGCAGTCAGTAATACAGGCAGTAATACAGTCAGTAAAACATACAGTAATACAGGCAGTAATGCATACAATACAGTCAGTAAAACATACAGTAAAACAGACAGTAATACAGTCAGTAAAACATACAATAATGCATACAATAATACAGTCAGTAATACAGTCAGTAATACGTACAGTAATACAGGCAGTAATGCATACAATAATACAGTCAGTAATAGTCAGTAATACAGACAGTAAAACATACAGTAATACAGGCAGTAATAAGGACAGTAAAACTTACAGTAATACAGTCAGTAATGTATACAGTAATACAGGGAGTAATACAGTCAGTAATACAGACAGTAAAACATACAGTAATACAGGCAGTAATGCATACAGTAATACAGGCAGTAATACAGACAGTAATACAGGCAGTACTACAGACAGTAAAACATACAGTAATACAGGCAGTAAAACATACAGTAATACAGGCAGTACTACAGTCAGTAAAACATACAATAATACAGTCAGTAATGCATACAATAATACAGGCAGTAATGCATACAGGAATACAGTTAGTAATACAGTCGGTTATACAGTCAGTAATACAGTCAGTAATTCATACAGTAATACAGTCAGTAATACAGTCAGTAATACATACAATAATACAGGCAGTAATGCATACAGGAATACAGTTAGTAATACAGTCAGTAATACAGCCGGTTATACAGTCAGTAATACAGTCAGTAATACATACAATAATACAGTCAGTAATACAGCCGGTTATACAGTCAGTAATACAGTCAGTAATACATACAATAATACAGTCAGTAATACAGCCGGTTATACAGTCAGTAATACAGTCATGTGTTAAGCTGTGTCTCACTGAGGATGACATGTGAACCTTTATCATGTCTATTGTTTTGTTTTTTCATGCAGTTATTTGAACACAGGGCTGAAGAAGCAGCCTGTACCCATGGGAGAAGGAGCTCGGGTAAGCTTCAAAATGGTTTTCTGTCTCTGTCAGTGCTACAGTCCGTTACTCATTAATCTAACCTAACCTATCTGGGGTAGGTCATGCTGACACACACACACCCTCAAAATCAGGTAGATCTGAACTGGTACCAGTTGTAACAGAGAACAGATTTTCTTCCACTGAGCAATGGTCATAATTGATTATTTATTTGACCACACTTCATATTCATTGTGTTTAAATTTGATTTTGGATGTGCTTTGCATGTCATAATACCGGACACTGTGGTAGACCAAAGCATGATAGACCAAAGCAATAGCATAGTATTGATTTTTGGATACATGTCATCTGTAAATAATGGTCCTCAGCACCAACACAAACTCACAGCATGTAGACCACACATCAATAACAAATCAATGTTCTGTACCGTATTCAGTCTTCCAGTGTCTCGGATCATTCTTGGCCCATTTCAATAGATCTCTTGTTCATCATCGGATACATTCATATAAGGAAGATAGATCTTGTGTTAATGAGATCATGGACACATATAAACCCATTTCAAGCGCAGCATCTCAATAGCCGTTCGCACAATGGAAAGTGCTTGCTTTGTTTTCATCCCAAATGGCTGGCTGGATGGATAGAGATTCATGTATTTCATTTTCAGCTGTGGAGCGTGTAGTGATTCAGAGCAATATCAATATCATTTAGCCCCCAGCGGTGGGCTAAATCAGGGTCAGGGAAGTCTTAAAACAAATCTACTTTGAAAAGAAAGTATACACCTTTTACAGCGGTGGGCTAAATCAGGGTCAGGGAAGCCTTAAAACAAATCTACTTTGAAAGGAAAGTATACACCTCACACACATGGTTATGGGCTTAGAAAAAAGAAGACACCTGTACCATGTCAGATATAGAGTTGAAATGTATAACATTTTGAGTTCGCATACCAATATTACACTATACATCACAGTTGACTGAAAGATAACAAAACAATTTGACATAGAAACACAGGATTTTCAGCGGGAAAAATAAGGTGTTCATTTGGAAATTCTGAAAAACATGAATAATATTCCACCCATGAGGCCACTACAGGGCGATTTCATCATTTGACTGCAGGAAAGCTGTGAACAATCATTCTCCATTGTCTGACTGGGACCAGAAGGGCCACCATAACTAACCCATCAACATTAATATGAAACAGTAGAAAGACGATTGTGTGGCACTTGGATTGGCACAGATATTGTTTTGCCATTGTGTGAGTGCCCTGCCTGTACTGTAGGTGTGCGCTTATATGGTGCTGTATATTAGCAGAGACAGAGTGATTTTACAGCTAACAACAAACATTCTCACAACTTTAGAGAACGTTTCCTTAAAAACTCAGACACACCGGTAGGATTGTTAAACGTTCGACTGCAGACAGTACTTAGCACCTCTGTACAGTGTCAAAACTCTGTCTCTTTAAAAAAATATATAGATTTTTTAAACTAGGCGAGACAGTTAAGAACAAATTCTTACTTACAATGACGGCCTACCTGGGAACAGTGGGTTAACTGCCTTGTTCAGGGGCAGAATGACAGATTTTTACCTTGTCAGCTCAGGGATTCGATCCAGCAACCTTTTGGTTACTGGCCCAACGCTCTAACCACTAGGCTACCTGCCGCTCTTACCACTTGGCTACTTGCTGTGTTCACACAGCAAAGACCTTGGAAGTTGTCAGCCTTGTTAAAATACTCCAAACTACAAGGTGGCAGAAGCGCTGTTTGGCAATGAATATTTGTGTGTATTGCTTATGGTCTAGATTCCAAGCTATCTGCTCTAATTTTGCTATTTTGTAGAACACCCTTGTTGATACTAGCCAGATGCCCCCAGCTAGATAACTACCTAGCAAGATGATGAAAAAACAATTTAATTCACTCTCCATAATCCCATACTGCCAGCCCATAGCCAAATGTTTAGCTAGTTAGCAAACGTTAGCATATCCGCTAGCTAGCACAACATCAGACTGGCGTTTCATGAAAACTAGCTAATCCATTGTTATTTAATTAGAAAGTCAATACTAGCTACAGTGATTAGCTAGCTTGGAGGAAGTATTTAGTGTTGTGTGCATTGCGTCTCTGCACATACAGTAGCTAGCTACCATCCCATATAGCCTACATTGAATATGAAGTGTGACTGGCTCATCTGTGAATGTACCGAGAAACAACCCTATTTATTACTTTTTTTTGTTGGCTCTTCCATGTCGGGATTCGTGCTGTCTGATTGGCTCAAAATCAAGTTGTTGGCCACTGACGAGCATTGGGATTCTACAAGTTACGACGCTACCTAGTCAGCACCAATGACGTATACAAACCCTGGATTGCTGAAGCTGTGTATTGGCTTTAAAGCCAGCGGTCGGCCATATTGGTACTTCCCAGTAGGAGCAGTCCTCCATAGGAATGAATGGAATTCTACAGTAGATCAATTAAATGTTTCAAGGACAAAAAAAATTACTATTATTATTCTAAAACATTTTTTGCTCCTTTTCTCCCAAATTTCATGATATCCAATTGGTAGTTACATTCTTGTCCCATCGCCACAACTCCCGTACCTACTGAGGAGAGGCAAAGGTCGAGAGCTATGCGTCCTCCCGAAACATGACCCCGCCAAACCGCACTGCTTCTTGACTCACTGCTCGCTTAACCCGGAGGCCAGCCGCACCAATGTGTCAGAGGAAACACTGTACAGCTGGCGACCGAAGTCAGCGTGCATGCGCCCGGCCCGCCACAAGGAGTCGCTAGAGTGCAATGGGACATGTCCCAGCCGGCCAAACCCTCCCTTAACCCGGATGACGCTCTGTCAATTGTGTGCCGCCTCATGGGTCTCCCGGTCGTGGCCAGCCTGGGATCGAACCAGGGTCTTTAGTGACCAAAATCTTTTTTACAATTGAAGAGGAGTACCTAGATGTCTGTGAGGTGGCTTCAATACAGCGTCCCCCTGTCAGTCATCGAGGCTTTATACACATCATTGGTCGGCACACAGCAGGTACCGCTTTTGTTCTAGCAAGAGAAGGAGCAGCCTCCCACGGTGATAACGATCTATCGGTAGTCTATCGGCAGTGAGGTTCTTGGGGTGTTTCATGCTTGAGAGTCTCATTGGGTCATTACCTAAAGTTTTCATAGGAATGTGTCAGTGAGGTGCAAGGAATAAATAAGAATGTGTTCTTAACTGACTTGCCTAGTTAAATAAAGGTTAAATAAAAAATATATATATATTTTTTAAAAGGACTGTTTCCAGAAGACCATTTCCTCAAACATAACTTTGCTACACTCGCATTAACATCTGCTAACCATGTGTATGTGACCAATAAAATGTGATTTGATTTGATTTGAACTTACCCAGTACACACACTTGCTTGTGCAAAAAAAATATTATAATTAAGACGTCATTTAAACAGGAAAAATGTATTACCTTTTAATGTGGCATGAACAGAACCAGTCATGATATTTTCATCCGATTATCAAACAAATCACAAAAAGTGGGCTACCTGTGCATGTTCACCCCCCACCCCACTCAGTCGTCAGGACGTTGCCTGATGGTTCCAAAGAAACGTTCTCCAAAAATGGTTTAATTAATACACATCTCCCCTTATACTGTGGCCGAGCCCATCGTGACTCTGATTGGTGAACCACTGATCCATTCACAGCTCTTTGTTGGCAAGGTTAGGGACACTCACACAAACAATTATTTTAACGTACAGTGTTTTCAACTTAGATATTTGACACACTTTGACATAACACGATTATACTGTGCATGTTCATTTCTACAGTCGTTATTATTCAACATGTCCGCCCCTTGGACTTGAAATCACAACCTCTTGGTTCACAGTATTTCAATCTTCCTGCTGCGCCACGTCTGTGTCAGTTGTCAGTTATTTAATCAGACTATTCTCTCATCATTGATGTGACTGACTTATTTCAGACATTTTAGGGATTTTTGTATAGTTGTCTAATGTTGGTGGGGCATATAACCCTGTTTTAATGTTAACTCCGGAATCACTCTGATCAATAAAATTGTTTTTCTTGAGTGTACTTTTAACAGAGGTGAGATTTATCTAATGTCAAAACATGCTAAATTGGTTCTCAGGAGGTTTTTGTTAACATACATAAAATGTTCCCTTAACTAACCCGAAAACTGGACACTCAAACATCTGGGGAACACTACAGGTAACAATTCAAAAACATTCTCTCTCACTAGAATTGTTAGCTTGGTAACTCTGTTTAGAGAACTAAGCCACACAGTGGCCTCCTCCTGTGTTATCAGGGCTCTGAACAAGCCTGGGCAGGCCTGATTCCCAGCCTACCCAGCCCTTTGCTGGCAGCCCCATGCCTACCACTCTGTTTAAATACAAAAACAAAGTTGAATAGTGCCACTTCAGTGGAAACATTGTAGAAACATTTATTTTCTAGCTGTGGTTGGGTTTTGATTGAAGTATTGATTTATTGGTATATTATGTGGTCAGACACAATGATTGATTCATAGGGCTTGACTTCATAGGGCTTGACTTCATAGGACTTGAGTTTTTTATAGGGCTTGACTTAATAGGGCTTGTCTTAATAGGGCTTGACTTTATAGGGCTTGACTTTATAGGGCTTGACTTAATAGGGCTTGACTTTATAGGGCTTGACTTAATAGGGCGTGAGTTTTTTTATAGGGCTTGACGTAATAGGGCTTGACTTAATAGGGCTTGACTTAATAGGGCTTGACGTAATAGGGCTTGACTTAATAGGGCTTAACTTAATAGGGCTTGACTTAATAGGGCTTGACTTCATAGACTCTGGACATAATAGAAAGGTCAGGGGAAGTTTTGTGGACAGAGTGGCTATATATGGTTTATGTATTCAATGAAGTGGAGCACTCAGTCTGTCTTTGTAGATGTGTTATGTAGATACAGTATGTTTTTAGCCAAGATGATGATGTGTGTTGCCATGGACACAGCCCTCTGACTGACAAGCTATAATAATAATAATAATAATAGTAATAATAATAGATTATAACCGCTTATTGTGAAATGTCTGTGGATGTTCTGTTCCGAAATTAATACAATTGGAATTTTATTTTGTTTTAGTAAATTATATCAAATGGCACACTTGATATCAATGTTTCATCACATGGTTTAATTTGGCATTCACTGATCAGAGGAAGTGTTATTTCTTTCTTGTATTTGATTTTGACCGACAAATCTATCTAAAACTACAGTGCAGTATTCTTTTGTAATGTCCTGTCTTTCTTTCCTAGGCAAGATTACTTCACAGACCGAATGTGTCAGCAAAATGGAGAAAGTATATTCCTCTACCCTGTATCATACAGTAAGTTTCCCTGTTAACACACTCCCATTCTCAAATACTACACACATAGAAACACACTACTTATTTGCGTGTTCCATTACAGTGTTTTCCGCAACGAAGATCTTCGCTGCTCGCCATTCCGTTTCATAATTCCCAGGACCTGGCAGCACGACCTGGATCAGATCCTCGGTCTAGTCACAGAGAAGGCCAGTTTACGCACTGGAGCAGTGCGCAGGTCAGATACGTACACACACACACCCTCACACATGCATATATACTGTACATACGCACACTGACACAGACACACACACACACACACACCTTCACACAGCATGTTTGACCTATTAATGGCAGCCCAACGACCCCTCAGGTACACAGATGACAGTCTCTCTGACCCCATTAGTGACCCCTGACCCTGTGACCCCTCAGGTTGTGCACTCTAGAGGGTGTAACTGTGTCCAGTGCAGACGAGCTGGTGAGTGGCCAGTTCTACGTGGCAGTGGGAGCAGAGAGGTTCAAGAAGCTTCCCTACGTGGAGCTGTTGGTTCCTAAAGCCTCTGAGAGGTATGGATGGAATTATCATAGTACAGAGATTGTTAGATAATATGAAAATAGAACAAGCAGCATTTAGGCAGTGTCGTGGAAAATCATTTCAAATACAACGCTTACCAGAACTTGTAAAATCAAACATGCTTTTTATTACAATTCAATAGCCAACTCGCATGTCCCCGCCGAACCCACCCCGCGGAACCCCCCCCCCTCAGAAGTCCAGTCCTTTATATTTATACCCACATAATATTGTCCGTCCCCTATGAAGTCATTCACCCCCATCTGCCTTCAATCAGTTTATAATGGTGGCCGGACCCTCTATCCCAGTGTGTCAACAGACCCCATGCCCCTTCCCTTCACCACTAAATCAATGCACTCTTTGTTCTAGTCTCCCCTATCCTTAGTGTGTCCAATTGCCTTTAAGCGCCTCTCTGTCTGACATGTATGTTTGTAATAGAATGGTCAGACCATATGTCTAGTGTCCAATTGCCTTTAAGCGCCTCTCTGTCTGACATGTATGTTTGTAATAGAATGGTCAGACCATATGTCTAGTGTCCAATTGCCTTTAAGCGCCTCTCTGGTATGTGTGCCTCCAGTGGAATGTGCAGACCACAAGTCCAGTGTGTCCAACTGTTTCAAGTGCCCATGTGTCTGATCAGTCCGTCAGCACAATGGAGAAAACAAGAGGGCCAGAACGTCCCCTAGTATATCTCCATTACCACAGTCTCATGATCAACGTGAACATGTGGCTCGCTACTTTAATGTTCAGCTGTCTTATGTTACTACTACAATCCCCCCTCTGGGGCTATTAAGCCACATAAATGATACAAATAAGACTTTGGGATAGTAAATGAAAAGACCTATGATAAACAAGAAAATACAAAAAATAAAAACAAAGTGAAGCAGATAAACCAACTAGACCAAACATCTCCAATGTGAAATAAGAGTAAAAGATCCAATCAGAAACATTAAAGAAAACCTAACTAGACCAAACATCTCCAATTTTCATAAGAGTAAAAGATCTAATTAGAAACATGAAAGAAAACCTAACTAGACAAAACATTTCAACATTATCCCCCCGTGCAGACACCTACCAACCTTTGTTAGATGATTTAATACATGGTCCATAGACACTTGTAACCGGAATACCCTCTGTCACCTAACATGTTTTTGTAAAATGATCCTATTTTTAGAAGGCAAAACTAACTTTAATTAAAATAAAATATATATGTTCATCGATATATATCAAAAAAATTCAAAGAAACATACAAAGAACACAAAGCATCAGGCCAAATAAAAAATGCTAAAACCCCATTATCTAGGAGCACAGTCCTCATCCTTACAAATAAGACAATCTCCTCTTTAACACTTGGCACAGAAAAAAGGTTCTGGGTGATGGGTATGACCATCCTCATGAATTTTTGTACACCACTTGCAATAGTGACGCAAATGACACTTTTTGTGGACATGTATAAGTAAACATATATCTGAACTGGGTAATTGAACATATACATGGAAATCATCCTTACGAAAATCGTGACACGCATGACCAACCCCCCAATCACTTCATAGAGACAGTTAGGGTTACCAAAGGGGCAGTCAAGAGGTCCTCCAACCGCATTGCAAGGCTTTCCATACTTATTGGTATAATTGCCTGGGCTTCCCGGTACAAGATCAATCACCACAGGAGAGTCATCTCTCATTACAGACATCTGTTTAACTATTGTCTGAACCACAATTTAACTTTACCAGGGGTATAACACAACAAACTGCAATACCCAGAGTCAATAACCCTCCTTCCAACACGATGGCCATCCTAGCAAACATGGCTCCCCACTTTCCTAACGCTAGGTCTAACCAATCCCATACAAGGGAGTCTAAACCAGTATTAGCCTTTACTTCTGCTCATAATCCTTTGAGTTTGTCCATAGCAATATTGGGAATAAAGGTGCAACAGTCATCCCCAAACATGACACAAACTCCACCCTTCTCCGCTAAGAGCCAATGGAGAGCCTGTCTATTTCGCCAAGTCATTTTACTGGTAGCCTGTACCTGTTCCCCCAACGCCGTTGGAGCCGAATCAGTATAGTTAATGAACATCTGTTGGTTATAATATATATAATTAATCCACTCTAAATTTTTATTTGGTGTTATCCACAAAAACATAGATTCAAATCCTGATTTAACTTCATCTCTTACCTTGAACTCTCGAGGTACACCTCTAGGCTGGCCAATTGCATCAAGGTATACCTCAGGGTCTTCCTCATACTTCCTTTTAACTCTAGAATTAACATAGTCATCGTGGGGTGATTTAATAATGGTAACCTGTTGAATTGCTCTTACTAAGACACAAAGACCAATCCATTCATTAGGCAATACATTCAACAATTTGTTTTTTCCACACATCCAGAAATTATCCGCAATACCTCTATCTTGATTCTTTAGCATAGTGAGAGACGGTGCAACCTGAGTTATGTGACCACACAACCCTTTTCTATTCATAATCAACCCTTTATCATTACTTTTACGAACTCCCACATTCTCTAACACCCAA
This sequence comes from Salvelinus alpinus, assembly GCF_045679555.1. Lineage (NCBI taxonomy): Eukaryota > Metazoa > Chordata > Actinopteri > Salmoniformes > Salmonidae > Salvelinus > Salvelinus alpinus. Next base: position 37,214,469 of record NC_092110.1, on the reverse strand, counting down.
ATAGTATCACTTCTACTGTGGTGTTTCCTACATCAATTCCTTCGGTGTGGTGTCTGTAAAAACATTCATATTTTCCTTCAATCACGGTACCTCTGTCTAATTGAGGTACAGTTAATTCAGTTCTAATGTTATAGGCATCACAATCATTGTCTCCCAACATGGTCTTATTCAACATAGTTTTACCCCTAGTGCTTACCCAGAGCAATCCTATATTCTATGTCACACAAGGGAATAGAATACTTTCTATTGGTACAATGGTCCTTTTTCCAACTTACACAGTTTTTAAATGATGACAGTTCAGAAACTATTAAAAGATCAGACAAATGTGATTTTCTACACAAAATACAATTGTCCATTCTGTGTTTGTTTGCCATATACTTAGCCCATTTGTACCACTCGTTCTTCACTACTTCTTCTCGTGTGCTGTCCTTGAGTGGTTCTAATATATCTAATTCTGTCGCTTTTTCAATGTTCTTATCTTGAGGTAGATCATTAGAGTTCATCAGAAAGTTCCAAATGTCAGTAAAAAACTCTCCTGACTCTGATGTCTCAGGTTGCTTTGTGGGTACAGTGATCTGCTTGGTAAGGGAGGTCGATGTCATCTCAGTGGTAGCTACTGTGGTCGTCACAGCAGCCGCCACCCTTGTTGTTGTCACAGGCTCTTCCTGTTCAGGTGCAGGGGTAGGATCAATCTTAATGACCATGGTGCTACTCCCTTCGGTCACTGTTGTTCTTGTTATTTCAACTATTAATTCTTCACCTTCAACTGGTTCAATCTGATTCATGAGGAGCACCCTCTCGTCTTTTTCTTTGATTAATGTCAGGTCACATCCTTTCGGATCCCAAACGACTTGTCCCTTTGTTTGGTGATGTGTCCATCCACAGAGTGCCATCTCCGGTAAGGGTTTGATCCTTATGATTGAGATAGACTTCAGTTCTCCAGCTTCTGTTATAAGTTGAGGTGGAACAGAGATTCAAACCTTGTCAGTCTTTTTGGATTGTTCGGCTGATTCCTTTCTACTCTTCCAGCTTCCACCATACATCTTGATTGTGCATTAGTCTGTTGTTTCTATACTAGCATTCACTGTTACTTCTGTTATGTCAATGTCATTATTCTTTTGTTGTTCCAACATCAATTGTCTGTAAAGGAGACCATTCAAAAGTTTGAAAGTCAATTGTGGGGAAATCCCCATTTTCTTCAGCTTGCGGGACTTTTCCTCCTCTTTCTTCACCTGAGGCTCCCTCCTCAGGCCGGACTTAACTTCCATCTGGATGGTTTCAATTTTTAGGGAAAAGATCTTCTCATTCTGTTCCTTGTGAGGCCTCTCCTCCTCTTATGAGTGCATTAGTCAGTGCACTTGTCGTATTTTGGCTTTCACTTCATTTGCTGTTTTCTTGGCTCCTCCCTGGCGTCTCAATCGTTTCCGCTGCTCCTGCTCCCTCCGGGCTCCCTCCTGGTGAATCAGCATCCTCTGTGTCCTCATCTCTATGTGGTTGTATCCTTCTCTCTGTTGGGACTCAGCTGCAGTGGTTCAGATGGTACCACGTCTGGCTTCCTTTCACTTTGACGGCCGTTCTTGTTGCTTTGGCCACCTCATAGGGTCCTTCTCTTCTTGGTTGATCCCACTTCCTCCGGAACACTCGAACGTGGACTAGATCTCCTGGTATCACTGGAAGAGGTCCTTCTGGTCCCCTTGGATCATCAGACGCGGAACCTCTCGTCCTGGTTCAGGTTTCTGCCTTCTTTCTGTGAGGCATTCATACTTAGAGACTTATGGCCTCTGTTCTATGATTACACCATACATCCTCTTACTTCCATCACTCATCACACAACAAACTGACATTCCAGCTGAAGCTGGCGAACCCCTCTCCTTCTGTTTTCCTAAACATAAGACTTGGAAAACAACAGACAAAACATAACAGCATTGACAATGTTATGTGTTATGCATAAATATATTCATGCAAACTGAAATCTGAGACCATGACAATTCCCACTCTCTCTTTACCTGACTCTATGCCTCCAGGATACTTTTCTGCTGGACTCCACAAAAATAAAAGCCCTAAAAAGCTTCCTCATGCTTCCACCCAGTCTTCCCCTTTCGGCCCCAGGTTCTGAGAGGTGTTCCCAAATCATGTCAATTTTTACTTAGTTTCCCATCTGCTCCATTTTAACTGATAATCATGTGCATAACCTACAATTAACATTATCTCTTCTTGAATTAATTCAACACTGTTTATGCTTTCATATCAATCCCTTTAACATGTTTGTTTAGAGTATAATATCCTAACATCTATTCTTTTTCACATGATGTATTAAAAAATGAAACAAGTAACCTCCAAACTCAACCCAGTATGTCTAAAGTAGCCCCCAAACTCAACCCAGTATGTCTATAGTGGAATCTAATCTCTCTCTCTCTCTCTCTCTGATTCCACGTCCTCTGTCATGGTGTTTTCAAGCTCACCCATTATTCAGCTGGACCTCACTTCTCGTGAGACTTATGCACCCACCAAAGAGAAACATGAAGAACTTTACCACTGCAGTGTTGTAAGAAGTATACCACCAGCCTGGTGTATCTTGATGTACACTCAGTCTCCAGAATGCAGCCCAAGCCCTTCCATTTCTGGCTGTTTTTTTTTTCTTCCTGAGAACATACACACTAACACATGGGTTATTCCCTGACAACAGACTTCCTTCTTATAGCAAGATCACTAAATCTTAATTTTTAATAACAGCCCTATGTAAACATTCTGCCTCAAATACCTGGCCTCCTGCCACAGAAATATTCATAATGATAGTCAAATGATTGTCCCTACAGCAACTGCTGTAAAATAACATATAATCATTCAAGCGTCTTCCAGTTGGATTAATATCCAATCCTAACAAAACTAAGTCATAAGTTTCTTAAACTTTTGCTCTAATGTTCAAAATGCCACCACTTATTCTTTTTACCATATCTTTAGATATGTGAATTGTTCTATTAACTTTTGAATTGTCCCTATATTTTACACAGCCAGCTGTCTTTCCTTTTCTGTGAATTATCTCTATTTTTATACATAGTTTCTAGAAATAACACCCCTTCACTACCATTACCTTCTTTTATGAGTCCCCTAACCCATAACTGCCATTGTTTGATACATACTTAAAACATCCTTAAGTCAATTTATATATCATTTATATCAGTATCAGTCCCACCTCAGGAACATATACACAACCTTATGTTCCTCAAAACAAAAAGAAATTGACCAAACGAGAAAAAGAGAAGATTTTATTTTTATTTTTTTATAATAATTACACATTTGCAATAAATTACCACTATTTGTAATGTAATTAAACCTGGAGAAAACGTCCATCCGTGTCATTCTATGCCCATGTTATTATTGGTCTCTTTCTTCTACATTCTTGGGTATCATCGCACAACAGACTACCTTTTTATTCAATCAAACAATACAATTTATCATTACAATTCCAATGACATTATAAAACAAAAGAAACAAAAAACCTCTAATCAAATATTCTGGAAGTTTTGTCAACCTCCTTGTCCCAGGATTAGATTCCAGAGCGGCCCTAGGCCTATTAAATTTAAACAGTGCTATATCTAAATAACTAAACAGTTATTTATTTATTTTTTTAATACATTTTCCAACCCAATATTCAGGATAACAATCCTTAGTGTTTACTTTAACTCAAATATGACCTTATCAATTCAATACACATCATCCCTTTAATAATTAACATTTATACTAAACACTTTTATTACCAGTATTATCTATTTTCCCAATAGCCCTTTTGTCTCAGTTTTTCTCTCATGAGTGGCCTGGTAATAAAAGTTCAATACCCCAATTCCTTTAATTCATAATTCACCCTGGCCCATATCATTTCAACATGTCTATTATTTGATACAGTTCACAGGTCATCAGACACAGTTGTCCCTCACTATTCAGTCGATTAGGGTGGGTATGAGCTCCACACCCACTTGTGGTGATATTCTCTCCCATGCCTTAAAGCATTCTGACGTCACCTTTTATGACAACTCCCTTATTCTACTGGTGATCTCTCAGATGAATTACAGATGATGTATTTATCAACAAAACCCACACAGAAACCCACACTCCAATAAACCCTTTGGAGTAACTTACATCACTTTTTATATGCAGAATGAACAAAGCACATTTGTGTATTTACCCAAAGACCATAACCCCAAGGAACTGATAATTTTACCTATGAACACATGTTATATCAAAAAAACAAAAATAAACCTATTCCGAATAACTTATTCAATTTAAGGGTACAACTCTTCATAATTTTCCCAGGGACATAATAGATTTTCAAAGTAATTATACATTTTGAATAGAGTCTTGTGTCTTTTAATCATTTAAAAATTAAATCCCACCTGTTCCAACAATTTCCAGTAAAAGGTGATCAGTCTTTCACAGGAAATTCTTAGGAATCAGGGCATTTTGACACCATTAAAATGTTTCCACTCCCCTTTCTTTAGGAACAACTTAAATACATTTTTCAAAAAATAATTCCATCATTCTGCATACCCAAATAGAAACTGAAGTGGAAAAAGCCCTTCCAATAAATCTACTAATGTATATTCATTCCCAGTACATGGTGAACTTACTAGTAAACCATAGCCAATAGCACACAGGGACTGGACTCACTTATCCAGAACTCTATTTATTAGCCTTATCCAGATATTTTTATTTTTAAAGCGTCTGACTTTAATTAACTGCTTTCCACAGTAATGCAGACTCCAATGATATTTTGACCAGAGAAGATTAAACCCTTTTTTTTTCCTGGAAAAGAAAGTATACATATCGTTAATTTCACAACGTCAGCTTTTAATCTGCAAATAGTTTTTATTCCATAAACGTCTTAACATTTTTCAGAGAATGACGGTATAGAATGTCTAACAATTAAAATTCCATCTGTACTCTACTATATGTCAAGTCAAACGTGATCTAATACTTCTTTTTGACCACATATAAACTGTAATCTCTATGAACCACTCATTGTTCGCTCAGAGACAATACACCGCCAAGTAAAAATTCCATTCACACTAACCTCAAACCGATTAGTTGTTTGTTATTTTGACAAGGAAATAAACTCTCGTATATCGGCATTTCCTGCTACCGCACTAAGTTCTAGTGTCACCTTACACTAATTTTCCCCATAACCCGCTATATCCATATTCAAAACAGGGAGCTATTTTCTTATTTGTTTTTAGATATTGTCAATAGTTCTACTAATCACCCGCACGTCTGCGAGGACGAGTGGAACCACATTTGTCTTTTATAGTAATGTATTTTCTGATGATAGAATGTTACCGGGTAATGGCGACCCCCATTATCCAGTTTTTTCATATTCAATCCGAATTCGGTAGAACTAATGTGCGCGTCTTTCAGTGACTCCATGGCTTTTTAAATCCCTCTATGCTAGGGAGAAACAATCATTTTTGTTTTCATGCCACTATTTATTCATTTATTTTTCCTAAATACTCCCATACACCTTTTATTTATTATTTTTCCGAGGTAGAGCTAATCTCCTTTCCAATTAATAATTCATTTGTCACATCACTTAATTTCTCTTATCAAAGCCTACTCTTTATAGTACAGACATTATTTCGAAATACTACAGATGACTTAATGTCTTATTCTAGTACAGTACTTCAAATATCACTGTGTTTTTCCCTTTACATATATCATTATTAATTCATTTTATCCGTTAGGTTTATGCTATTCTTATAGCTCTAATCAATTTTATGATTACATTTACATTACATTTAAGTCATTTAGCAGACTCTCTTATCCAGAGCGACTTACAAATTGGAAAGTTCATACATATTCATCCTGGTCTCCCCGTGGGAATTGAACCCTCAACCCAGGCGTTGCAAGCACCATGCTCTACCAACTGAGCCACACAGGTCCACTGCCCGCTCCGTTAAGATCTCTATCTAACGTCTTACTTTTACCTTTATTTATTTATTTTGTCTATACTTTCTTATCTCTTCTCTATATTCTTATTGTTTGATCCTATGGTCAATTTACTAGTGAGTCAAGCCTCAGTATTTTTTATACCCCTCTCTGCCCTTCAGACTATTTTTTAGACCGTAGCTTCTGTAGACACAGAGTGTCTGACGGCCTGTTTTGTCCTCTTTCTTTGTTTCACCGTACGCGAATTCTTAATGTGTCCTGGATTCCACTATTTATCTTAACCAACTTAGATTCGTTTTAACGTTATAGTACAATTTCAGATTATTGGCGATTCTGTTTTCTCTTTTGTTACCCACTTCCTATTCGTATTATACTATTCGGTTAACGCCTTTTTAAGTATTTTTATTTATTATTTGTTTTGACACCTTTTAGTTATTCTTACCGCGGTCTCTTACCATTTTATCACATCAGTGTTTTTATCCTTGCTTATAACTTATTTTACTTCGATGTTTCTTAACTTCTTTCCCTCTGCCTAATAGCAGTCAACGGCACCCTTCATCAACTCTACTCTGTCACAGGAGAGCTGCGCGCTCCCTCTCCTGGACGTTCTGCCTACACACACACAACTTGTCTTTCCTTCCTAATGTTCTATTTTTACACAGATCCACTCATTTCTTACAACATTCTCATTCATCCTTTTTATTTTTCACCTGTTCATTCAATCCCTTTGTTTTTACCTCAAAACAACTTAGTCTGTCTTTATTGACTTAATTCACTTCCACCTACATAAGCCTAGACTGCTAAGATTTCTACAATATGACGAGACTACTGTCTAATCGGATCAGCTTGTCTTCATATCCTATTCACCCCCCCAATACTGATCTTTTCTTCTATTATTAGAGTAGTATTGTGGCGTGACCTACTGAATTACAAAACCCTGTTAGCTAGACAGAGCGGTTTTTTATTCGCAGGATTTCTTTTGCATTTGAACGCCGCACAATCGGGCTAACGTTCTTCCTGCCTTCTAAATATTCATCCGTTCAGTCCCCCGTTCTGGGGCGGTAACCATGAAATATTTATTTAACTACTAAATATTCACCAACAGACCCTTCTGCCGTGACGTGAATATCCCACCCAAGCGGACCTCTTCAAAAATGTTCCTTTTTTAAAGAGCGGTATCGTGGCTTCCTAACTACTTATTTATGCAGTTCTCTGTTATCTTTAGAGCCGTTATTCATAAGTAACCTGTCCAAGCATTCCTTCTACTAATTTTATTGAAGAGGTATCACAGGATTTTCTACCTACATTATCTGTTTTGACCGTATGAGCTGTCCCTTATTATAACCAACCATCTCAGCCAGATGCGCAAACAACCGCATCATTTAAGCTACACATTCGAACGGTCTGATCTGAACGAGCGCATGCATGCTCACTCTACATCTAACACAAGCAAAGTTCACAGCACCTATTCACTCAGTCTCTATACATGCGCATACATTTATATTTAATACAATTCCCCAAATTACACATACATGCAAATTCATTGAATTTAAAAGTTCTTTTGTATTTACTGGTTTCATTTTAGGAAATTTGAAAGAGAGACTTACGTGGCGCTCCTCTCGCTGAGACAGTATCTCTGAAGCAATCTTACACAAACATTTCAACTATTGTAAGAACTTGCTTACCGTCTAGTTGGGCGGCCACCCTTGTTTGCCAGATTGTCCAAAGAAACTATCTCCAGCCCTGAACGCCATTCCTCAGTCCCTGTCCCTCCTGGCTCAGCTCGCCAAATATGTCGTGGAAAATCATTTCAAATACAACGCTTACCAGAACTTGTAAAATCAAACATGCTTTTTATTACAATTCAATAGCCAACTCGCATGTCCCCGCCGAACCCACCCCGCGGAACCCCCCCCCTCAGAAGTCCAGTCCTTTATATTTATACCCACATAATATTGTCCGTCCCCTATGAAGTCATTCACCACCATCTGCCTTCAATCAGTTTATAATGGTGGCCGGACCCTCTATCCCAGTGTGTCAACAGACCCCATGCCCCTTCCCTTCACCACTAAATCAATGCACTCTTTGTTCTAGTCTCCCCTATCCTTAGTGTGTCCAATTGCCTTTAAGCGCCTCTCTGTCTGACATGTATGTTTGTAATAGAATGGTCAGACCATATGTCTAGTGTCCAATTGCCTTTAAGCGCCTCTCTGTCTGACATGTATGTTTGTAATAGAATGGTCAGACCATATGTCTAGTGTCCAATTGCCTTTAAGCGCCTCTCTGGTATGTGTGCCTCCAGTGGAATGTGCAGACCACAAGTCCAGTGTGTCCAACTGTTTCAAGTGCCCATGTGTCTGATCAGTCCGTCAGCACAATGGAGAAAACAAGAGGGCCAGAACGTCCCCTAGTATATCTCCATTACCACAGTCTCATGATCAACGTGAACATGTGGCTCGCTACTTTAATGTTCAGCTGTCTTATGTTACTACTACAGCAGCCAAGACAAAAAATACTTTTGTGAACTCAACTTGACTTTTTCTCCCCCCTTACAAACTCTGACTTTGCTGATAACTACTTTAGTGAAGAACAATTGTTCTTACTATGACTGAGATATGTGGTTGTCCCACCTAGCTATATTAAGATCAATGCACTAACTGTATTCGCTCTGGATAAGAGTGTCTGCTAAATGACCAAAAGGTCAAATGTAAGACTGTGTGGGTATTCTATTCTAAAGATATATTGGTCTCAATGGGACTCGCTACTAAAATAAAGGTAAAATAAATATATTAAATAATATTATATAATATCATAAATATAATATGATATAATAAATATAATATGATATGATATAATAAATATAATATGATATGATATAATAAATATAATATCATATATTTTAATATAATATGATATAATATGATAAAATATATATAATATGATATAATATAATAAATATATTATAATATAATATGATAAAATAAATATAATATGATATAATAAATATATTATAATATAATATGATAAAATAAATATAATATGATATAATATAATACATACAGTGGGGAGAACAAGTATTTGATACACTGCCGATTTTGCAGGTTTTCCTACTTACAAAGCATGTAGAGGTCTGTAATTTTTATCATAGGTACACTTCAACTATGAGAGACGGAATCTAAAACAAAAATCCAGAAAATCACATTGTATGATTTTTAAGTAATTAATTTGCATTTTATTGCATGACATAAGTATTTGATACATCAGAAAAGCAGAACTTAATATTTGGTACAGAAACCTTTGTTTGCAATTACAGAGATCATACGTTTCCTGTAGTTCTTGACTAGGTTTGCACACACTGCAGCAGGGATTTTGGCCCACTCCTCCTTACAGATCTTCTCCAGATCCTTCAGGTTTCGGGGCTGTCGCTGGGCAATACGGACTTTCAGCTCCCTCCAAAGATTTTCTATTGGGTTCAGGTCTGGAGACTGGCTAGGCCACTCCAGGGCCTTGAGATGCTTCTTACGGAGCCACTCCTTAGTTGCCATGGCTGTGTGCTTCGTGTCGTTGTCATGCTGGAAGACCCAGCCACGACCCATCTTCAATGCTCTTACTGAGGGAAGGAGGTTGTTGGCCAAGATCTCGCGATACATGGCCCCATCCATCCTCCCCTCAATACGGTGCAGTCGTCCTGTCCCCTTTGCAGAAAAGCATCCCCAAAGAATGATGTTTCCACCTCCATGCTTCACGGTTGGGATGGTGTTCTTGGGGTTGTACTCATACTTCTTCTTCCTCCAAACACGGCGAGTGGAGTTAGACCAAAAAGCTCTATTTTTGTCTCATCAGACCACATGACCTTCTCCCATTCCTCCTCTGGATCATCCAGATGGTCATTGGCAAATTTCAGACAGGCCTGGACATGCACTGGCTTAAGCAGGGTGACCTTGCGTGCGCTGCAGGATTTTAATCCATGACGGCGTAGTGTGTTACTAATGGTTTTCTTTGAGACTGTGGTCCCAGCTCTCTTCAGGTCATTGACCAGGTCCTGCCGTGTAGTTCTGGGCTGATCCCTCTTCTTCCTCATGATCATTGATGCCCCACGAGGTGAAATCTTGCATGGAGCCCCAGACTGAGGGTGATTGACCGTCATCTTGAACTTCTTCCATTTTCTAATAATTGCGCCAACAGTTGTTTCCTTCTCACCAAGCTGCTTGCCTATTGTCCTGTAGCCTATCCCAGCCTTGTGCAGGTCTACAATTTTATCCCTGATGTCCTTACACAGCTCTCTGGTCTTGGCCATTGTGGAGGTTGGAATCTGTTTGATTGAGTGTGTGGACAGGTGTCTTTTATACAGGTAACGAGTTCAAACAGGTGCAGTTAATACAGGTAATGAGTGGAGAACAGGAGGGCTTCTTAAAGAAAAACTAACAGGTCTGTGAGAGCCGGAATTCTTACTGGTTGGTAGGTGATCAAATACTTATGTCATGCAATAAAATGCAAATTAATTATTTAAAAATCATACAATGTGATTTTCTGGATTTTTGTTTTAGATTCCGTCTCTCACAGTTGAAGTGTACCTATGATAAAAATTACAGACCTCTACATGCTTTGTAAGTAGGAAAACCTGCAAAATCGGCAGTGTATCAAATACTTGTTCTCCCCACTGTATATCATAATATAATATGATATAATAAATATATTATAATATAATATTAAATAATATAAGCATACCACCCTGCATACCACTGCTGGCTTGCTTCTGAAGCTAAGCAGGGTTGGTCCTGGTCAGTCCCTGGATGGGAGACCAGATGCTGCTGGAAGTGGTGTTGGAGGGCCAGTAGGAGGCACTCTTTCCTCTGGTGTAAAAAATATCCCAATGCCCCAGGGCCGTGATTGGGGACACTGCCCTGTGTAGGGTGCCGTCTTTTGGATGGGACGTTAAACGGGTGTCCTGACTCTCTGAGGTCATTAAAGATCCCATGGCACTTATCGTAAGAGTAGGGGTGTTAACCCCGGTGTCCTGGCTAAATTCCCATTCTGGCCCTCAAACCATCACGGTCACCTAATCATCCCCAGCTTACAATTGGCTCATTCACCCCCCTCCTCTCCCCTGTAACTATTCCCCAGGTCGTTGCTGTAAATGAGAACGTGTTCTCAGTCAATTTATCTGGTAAAATAACGGATGAATATAATATGATATATATTTTAATGTAATATGATATAATATGATATAATAAATATAATATAATATAATATATTAGAATATAATATGATATAATAAAATAAATATCATATAATATAATATCATATATTTTAATATAATATCATATAATATAATAAATATGATATAATATATTGGAATATAGTATGATATGATATAACATATGATATAATATATGATATATTTTAATATAATATAATACATCTGATATGATATAATATATTGGAATATAGTATGATATGATATAACATATGATATAATATATGATATATTTTAATATAATATAATACATCTGATATGATATAATATGATATAGTATAATATTATATAATAAATATATGATATGAAATTATATAATATAATATGATATCATATAATATAGTATGATATAATATATTATTATATAATGAATTGAATATGATATGAAATTATATCATTATATAATTAAATATATAATATGATATCATATATTTTAATATGATATAATATAATAAATATAATATGATATAATATATTATAATATGATATAATAATATTATACATATAATATATAATATGATAGAGTATAATATAATATAATAAATATGATATAATATAATATGGATTTCTATATCATATGAGTTTCACATTATTTTCCAGAAATTACCCTGGAAATAGAAGGCTGTCAAGGAGATATAAGGTAAGCTACTGTCTGTCTAACACCTACTGTATGTCTAACACTTCATAGTCTAATATTTTGTATATTTATTTTGGTCTGTAGGACAATTGAGCTTGGTTATAAAGGTACACCGTGTCTCCCTTTGTCTTGCTCAGGGCAGGAAGGCAGCCAGTGGCCCTGAGGACAGCTTCAGTGACTCTGCTCTCCTGGACTCTCCAGAGGTACTGTCAAAGAACTGTAGTGGAAAATAAAAAAATATTATTGTATAAAGTAGTCCAGCCCTGTTTCAGTCTGTTTTCTTCCCTTTGGTGCCTAATGAACACGACCCTGGTGTTGTGGTCCCAGTCAGATGGGCGGAGGGTGAAGTCCACTGGGGATGAGGTGGGGGAGACGGCTCTCCCATCCATCCAGAGGAGGCCAGTGAAGGAGGAGAGCTCTATCTTCTACGCCAAACCAGTGAAAGTCCGAGTGAGGAACAGAGGCCACCCCAGGCCTCCACCAAGGACTGGACCAGGTAAGAGCACACAGACACACACTCCATTTACCTGGGGGCCAGTGTCAGGCTTGCTGTTCTCACTGAGGACCTGATTTGAATAGGAATTAGATACCAGAAGGGGAGCCACAAGAAAGCAGCTTGTGGGTCTGGTGTGGCCCCTGGCATATGGTCTGGTGTGGCCCCTGGCATATGGTCTGGTGTTGCCCCTGGCATATTGTCTGGTGTGGCCCCTGGCATATGGTCTGGTGTGGCCCTTGGCATATGGTCTGGTGCTGCAGTGGCCCCTGGCATATGGTAGCTGCAGCTGCAGTGGCGCCTGGCATATGGTCTGGTGTGGCCCCTGGCAAATGGTCTGGTGTGGCCCTTGGCATAGTGTGAAATATTGCATTCATGATTGTGTCAATGCACATTTACAATGATTGATCATTCATGTTCATGTTGGTGTGTGTTGTAGCCCAGGCCAGTGTGTTCAGAGCTGTACGGAGGAAGAGAGCGGAGGTGCAGGGGGCTGAGGAGGTGCTGGAGGATGAGAACACAGCAGTAGATGTTCCCGTTGACCAGGTAGGCCGACACCTCATTCTATTCTCTCTCCTCCACTCTTTTATTGTCCTCTTACCCAAAGCTATCCGTTCCATGACAGTGACCAAGCCCTCCACTCTGAGATCCAGCTCCTACCCTCAGGTTCCAGATACAACTCCCCGGACTAAAAAGCAACAGATACGAGCACTCCTTTGTACCCACCACCATGAACAGGTTAAACACAGGGCCCTGGTATGGAAAGGGAATCAAATGATCCTGATTTGGACATGTACTCTATTGCCTGAAATTGCATATAACCAGGGGTGCAACTTTCACTGGGGACGGGAGGGACATGTCCCACCCACATTCCGAAATAGCATTTTTGTCATCCCCCATATTTATCATTGGAATGTGATACAAAACGAGGCAACGGTGTGCTTTAGGACCATGCGGACGCCTCCAAGCGGTCGGTTGGGCTGTTTAGAGTGTTTATCCCCAGGATAAAACATAAATATAATAATAATAATTATGCCCCCACCACCCCTTCATATAATTATGTTTCTATGTACTTTGTGGGGTATTGTTGTTTTTTAACTCTTTTGTATGTGCTCTAAGTTTTTTCATCATATTACCCCTGTCTATAACCAAATGTCCTTCTGGGTTACAATCAAGTTTAAACTGTTCTTTCTTCCCTAGTCCCTTACCAGTGCAATGGGACCATTTTCCATTTCTCTCCTTGAAATAATGTATATGAGGGTTATATGTAATGTGTTGACGTGTGGATTATAGTTAAGCAAACTGTAGTATTGTGGTGTTGTGTCTTTATCTTTTAGAGAGTGGCAGAGACAGTAGAGGACGAGGACCTTATTGGGAGAAATCCTCCTCATTCCAACAGCCAAGATCAGGTGTGTATCTGTCTGGGATAGTCTCATTCCTTGAGTGACATGAGGTTTTGTAGAAGTCGCAGATTGTTTATCATACATGTTTATCCAGGTTGTATGGTTGGTAGTGTGAAGCTAAGAGAGCTTCTTTGTATTGTTCTCCTCTAGATTTTGACCAAGGCTACAAAAGATCCCCTTCCTCACCCAGAACACCCAGACAAGGTTTGTCTGGTCGAGGATCATCGCTCATGATTTGCCAAATCATTCTCAACATTTTACCCTACTGAGATATGCTGTTACATTTACATTTGTACATTTCAGTCTGCTGTTAGATGTACATTTCAGTCTGCTGTTGGATGTACATTTTAGTCTGCTGTTAGATGTACACTTCAGTCTGCTGTTGGATGTCTGCTGTTAGATGTACATTTTAGTCTGCTGTTACATGATAGAACCACTCAGATAATTGTGAATTTCGTCCAATCACAAAGTTGGAATCATTGACTGAGAAAGACAGGAACTCACCTGAAAATACCAGCTCTTCAATCTGCAAAGAGAATGACATCGATGGGAGCCCTACGCTTGATACAGAAATGCCACAGGTACAGAAGGCTGTCATTCATTAAGTACAGTGCAATTATGAAAATAGCTCATACCTTTCACTACTTTGGGGCTCACCTGTCTGTCTGTAGTTAGAGACTGAGGAAAAGGTTTGTGTGTGTGCGTGCTTGCATGAGAGAGAGAGAGAGAGAGAGAGAGAGAGAGAGAGAGAGAGAGAGAGAGAGAGAGAGAGAGAGAGAGAGAGAGAGAGAGAGAGAGAGAGAGAGAGAGAGAGAGAGAGAGAGAGAGAGAGAGAGAGAGAGAGAGAGAGAGAGAGACAACAGTGATCATACTGTATACACCGAGTGTACAAAACATGAAGAACATCTTCCTAATATTAAGTTGCACCCCCTTTTGCCCTCAGAACAGCCTCAATTCGTCGGGGCATGGACTCTACAAGGTGTCAAAAGCATTACACAGGGATGCTGGCCCATGTTGATTCCAATGCTTCCCAATGTTGTGTCAAGTTGGATGGATGTCCTTTTGGTGGTGGACCATTCTTGATACACACGGGAAACTGTTGAGCGTGAAGAAGCCAGCAGCGTTGCAGTTCTTGACACAAACCGGTGTGCCTGACACCTACTACCATACCGAAAGGCGGAAAAAATATTTTACCTGTCTCCTCCCCTTCATCTACACTAATTGAAGTGGATCAATAGGGGATCATAGCTTTCACCTGGACAGTCTAAAGCCTTGTTCACACCGCAGGTCTTAATGTTAAAATTAGTTTTGTTTTGTTCCAAATCCGTTTTGAACTACTGACTGTCTAAACAGCAAGTGACCAAATCAGATGTGTCTTCAGACAGCAGTCATTTGCTGACAAGGCTACGCTTGTTGTCATAGTAACAACGGGTATGTGTGCAGTGGTGTAGGCTGATTGGTCGTGGTGCTCGTGCTTCCTATCACTCAGAACTTATGTAGCAAGTTAAGGTGATAACAACGTTGTCATGGACGTTTCCCAGTTGCTTTGAATGTTTAAAATCCTAGTGTAAGAACACTTATAACGCCTCAAACGTTAAGATCCAACTTTCAAAACAAGTAATTTTTGGCTAGCCACAGCAGTCACCTAGCTAGCCACAGCAGTCACCTTGCTAGCCACAGCAGTCACCTAGCTAGCTAGTTAGCTGTTTAGCTTTCTAGCAAATAAATCAGATTTGACCGTTCAGACACAAGTCACATGGCCAGGAATCAGATTTGTATCTGACTTCAAACCACCTTCAAATGTGGCATGAACTATCCGATCCATGTGCTTTTTGGCTGTTCCGAATGCAGGAAAAATAACAGATTCGAATCGGATATGCCAATAAATAGAATTTGAAACTTCCAATGTGAACACGGCTTATGTCATGGAAAGAGCAGGTGTTCATAATGTTTTGTACACTCATGGTATGTGTTATTGTGCGATATACTCATTCACTGATATAGTCATTCACTACCACACTGAAGATGTCGGATACATTTTCATGGTTTACATGTTCTTCGTCTAACAAAGGCAAACACATCCCTGGAGCATGAGATAAACTCCACCGCAGATCCATCTGTCCACAAACAAGAAGGCGCTGCCTTAGAGAGTTGTGTGTCTGCTACTGATATACCAGAGGTACACACACACACACACACACACACACACACACACACACACACACACACACACACACACACACACACACACACACACACACACACACACACACACACACACACACACACACACACTGCTATTCAGTACAGCATGAATACATAAATACAGAGACGAACACTCTCAATGTCTAGAAATGAATTCTGTCTCTACACTCACCCCTATTCAAGGAGCCGAAGATGGAGCCAAAGCCAACCACTCCACACTCAAGGGCTTCTTCGTCATCGACATCCTCCGCATCTCAAAGTTCTCCGAAAAGCGGGGGTATCCAAGGAAACAGTTCAAGTATTTGATCAGGCTCGATTGAATAGGTGAATTTAAACAGGGGCGCAACTTTGGTTTTAGAAGTGGGGGGGGGGCAAATTATTATTATTTTCTTTATCCAGTCGGATAAACACTCCAAACAGCCTACCCGACCGCTCGGAGGCGTCCGCATGGTCCTAAAGCACACCGTTGCCAGTGAAAGTTGCTCCCCTAGAATTAAATGATCATCCTAGAGTGGTTTAAAGACATGCTCTGGTACTTTGACCACTAATAAGCATTTTTTAAACCTCCAACTTTGGTCTGGATGTGTCAATTTTAGTTCATACATGCAGAATTACTCTCAATGTGCCACAAAATCCCTAGTTTGAAAGCGACAGGTTTCTGGAAGCTGTGCAGCACCATTTTACCTACATTTACCCCTGTGTGGGCCAGCACCCTAGCAATTAGGTTCAACCAATGAGCTTCAGCCCATCCCCATTTGAGTGACAGGTAGCAAGACACACACACACACCATCTGCAGGTGACGTAGTACGCAATTTTCGGGGACCACTTGTGGGTGCAACTTTCAGAACTACTGGCTAAAAAATATACAAAAGTACCAGAGAATATCCTTAAAAGAAAATATATTTTTTCCCTGTCTGATTGTTTTTTTCTTTAAGGGAGTCCTCATACCCTCCACCAGACACCGTAATGAAGCAGTCCGGTCCCCTCACCAGACACAGTAATGAAGCAGTCCGGTCCCTCCACCGGACACCTTAATGAAGCAGTCTGGTCCCTCCGCCAAACACGTAATGAAGCAGTCCGGTCCCCCCACCAGACACCATAATGGAGTAGTCCGGTTCTCAGAATGGGCCCGTGGTTGATGAGGAGAGTGGAGGAGAGTAACAAGATCATTGTTTGTATAATCTACCATCTATTGTTTTCATTAGTAAACTGAGAATCCAAAATGCAAATGTATTCTTTATTATATTGACATATTTTGCAGGAAATACTGTGGTACAGTAATCAGGTAATCTATGTAACGTTTCTTTAAAAAATAATATTAATGACGCACAATGCTTTTACTTTGATGGAAAGCGGCAAACGTATTGTAAACAGGAAAAACTATTTTTGAGACAATAAGAGAACAGGTAGGACAGGGTTCTGTATTATTCAGTTATAGAACATATACAATGAATGTAAAGTATTCTGTTTTATCAAAATATACTTTAATATCTAATGGAAATATACAATATGAAATATTTCATATCTTACAAAAAACAACTGCAATGTCCTCTGTGGTTGTACAGTACAAGCGTTTTGGTTGACTCAAACAATTCATATGCTATTATTTCTGAATAAAACGTGCAATACAACAGTAAACAGAATACAGTTTTTTCCCCACAAAATATACACTACCAACATATCACTTTGCACCTAACACTTTGCAGTTTCGTATCAAAATAAGCTCTTTACATACATTTAAAAAATGACGATGTAATGTTTGTCATCTAGATGCACAGTAGAAGCATTGATTAAAACAACTGAACTCTGGTTGGTCCGTTTTCCAAACCAACACATTGACTGTGGTCTTCTGCAGTTCTATAGTGTTTCTATGGGCATTCACACAGCATGGCATCAGAATGACTAGAGTAGCTGGCTGGAATGAACCCTAATTGAACTCACAGTAGTTATAAGGTATGGGATTAACCACAGCCCTGTGCATGCTGAGTTCCCGCTAAGTTAATTTACATACTCATTCACACAATGTCCAATCCCTACTGCCTGGCTGGCAGAGGTCAGGGTTGTGGCAGAGGTCAGGGTTGTGGCAGAGGTCAGGGTTGTGGCAGAGGTCAGGGTTGGGGCAGAGGTCAGGGTTGTGGCAGAGGTCAGGGTTGGGGCAGAGGTCAGGGTTGTGGCAGAGGTCAGGGTTGTGGCAGAGGTCAGGGTTGGGGCAGAGGTCAGGGTTGGGGCAGAGGTCAGGGTTGGGGCAGAGGTCAGGGTTGTATCTACAGCAAGAATATAACCTTTTGAAACAGGGAGGGAGCCTACTACCCGAACAGTTTAACAAGAAGATTTTGTTTTCATTCTCCGTTACAAAATGTTTTGAAACGTTTTGGACCCTATGGACAACCTAAACACTACGGTAGTTGAAGAAGTATGTTGTGTAGTATGAAGCCACATCTATTGATGACATAACTAAGCCTATGGAAAGTACCTTAGTGTCACGTTCCTGACCTTATTTTCCTTTGTTTAGCTTTGTTTAGTTGGTCAGGACGTGAGCTGGGTGGGCAGTCTATGTTATGTGTTTCTATGTTTAGGTTCATTGGTAATTAGCCTTATATGGTTCTCAATCAGGGACAGGTGTTTGATGTTTCCTCTGATTGAGAACCATATGAAGGTAGGCTGTTCACACCGTTTGTTTGTGGGTGATTGTCTTCCGTGTCTGTACCACGTACCACACGGGACTGTTTCGTTTGTTTAGTCTGTTCCTGTTCGTGCGTGCGTGCGTTCTTTGTGTTATGTAAGTTCTCATGTTCAGGTCGGTCTACGTTGTTTTTTTGTAATTTATCAAGTGTGTTTCGTGTTCGTCTTCTTTAAGTAAATCATCATGTATTCCACACAAGCTGCGTTTTGGTCCGATCCCTGCTCCTCCTCAGACGAGGAGAACAATCGTTACACTTAGACTAGAAACAATACCTTGAACTAGGTTGTAGGAGATAAAACCTGTTAAAATGTGTCCAGTCCTTTTTTATGTTTATTTTTGTTGATGTTGTCGTGCAAGACACATAGAGATAGATGCAATAGAGCGCTGCTACATATACTGTTTCTATTTTTATAGTGAGACCTGTGTACCATCCTGCTGTACTGTGCTTTCAGGCTCAGTGATGGGGCTCACTATGCAGAGAGTGATGCCTACCATGGTGAGGACCATTCTTCCAACAGCTCCTGCATCAACAAACAAACACACACACACACGGCATGTGACAAATATGATGACCAAAACAACAAAATAACCAATCATTCTCAATGCAATGTGTACTAAAGCTAAACAAACTGCCCAGAGAGCGACAGCAATGTTGTGTCATAATGTTTGGAAAGTGGTGACATTATAACAACATTTCCCTCCACCTCCTCCCCGCTTCCCAGTGAGCAGGATGAACAGCAAGGAGAGGGAGTTGGCCACAGGCACAACCAGAGACAGATCTGTATGAGGGGAGGAGGAGGAGGAGGAGAAAGAAAAGGGTGAGGAAGAGGAGAGATGAACACTGAACCATTACAGCAGAGCTAGAACACGCTCCTGGGATGAAGTTTCCCCAGATCTAGGATCAGCTTCCCAATCCTAACCGTTAGTGGGGGAAAGGCAATAGCGACCCAAGATCAGCATCTAAGGGCAACTTCACCCTACACCCCAGAACACAGGGTAACTGGCATCAATAGGGCTGTCTCATGACGTGGCCCTCTTTGGGTATAGCGAGTGCCTTCCCCCACTCTCTCCCTCTTACACCCAGGCTCTGTTATCTCAGGTTGTAAATTCCTAGAGGAGACTCTCCTCAGGGCCAGGCAGTAAAGCAAGCAGAAAGAGACACATAGAGAGAACAAGGGAACTTCTTCTACGTCACTGAGCTTGAGAACTGAACTATGTCCATGTTTTGGAGAATGTGTAAACGGTCGGTGGAGAAACCGCCGAAACATCTATTCTATAAGAGCATTTCTGAACGGGACTCTGAAGTATCCATTCTAACCACGAAAGACTCCAGGGACGCAAAGAGAAGTTCAGATGAACTTTCCAACAGAAATCATGACGACACACTGAGCGTAAATATATATATTGATTGCAATTATTCCCGAATGAGTGAGCGTTCATGTGCAAAGGATTAGTATTTCTATCAATATAATCATCAACTGTGTAGTGTCTTCTGTCTTTCGCGCCCTTCTCAGTCCCTTTGTCTACCAAGCCGCTATTTGGGTTTAGCCCACTAGTGCACATCCCCTATCATTTCCTTGTAACCATATCTACTGTTTGTTTGTTATGCATTTCTGTGATTATTTAGTTAGTTAGTAAATAAATCATTAAGACAATTGATGTATGGATGATTCATAGTGAAGGCTGGGTTCGTGCAGATAACCAACAACTTACAATGTTTGGAATGAGACTAACGTGAGGTAAAGAACAATTCATTAATTAGAAGATTAATTGATCAGATTTTAAAATATCTGAAAAGTTATATTAGGAAAATTATAACTTTGTAATCTGAAGATTTTCTTTGGTGCCCCGACTTCCTAGTTAATTACATTTACATGATTAGTTTAATCACGTAATAATAATTACAGAGAATTGATTTGATAAAATAACAGTCTTCAATTTAATGATGCCAAATACCCGACAACTGTCAATGATGTGATTTTGAGATCAAAGAAACCTAGAGGATGACATTATGAGCAGTCGATGTGTAAAACAGTCATACTGTAGTTCAACTTGTCATATTAGTTAGATGTAGCTCACCTGTGGTGGTAAGAGTGAAGTAGTACACCAAGGATCCACTCTGATTCAGTAGGAATGCAATCAGGTACAGCAAATGTAAAGGGACATGTTGTTATAGGCTGCATCTGCTACAAAGAACAGGATAAGCATGGAAAGTGAGATCTTCAATTAACAAGTACATACACTGCATTCGGAAAGTATTCAGACCCGTTCCTTTTTCCACATTTTGTTACCTTACAGCCTTATTCTTAAATGGATTAAATAAAATAATTTCCTCATCAATCTACACACAATACCCCCTAATGACAAAGCAAAAACAGGTTTTTAGACATTTTGGCAAATGTATACAAAATAAATAAACAGAAATACCTTATTTAAATAAGTATTCAGACCCTTTGCTATGAAACTTTAGCTCAGGTGAATCCTGTTTCCATTGATCATCCTTGAGATGTTTCTACAACTTGATTGGAGTCCACCTGTGGTAAATTCAATTGATTGAACATGATTTGGAAAGGCACACACCTGTCTATATAAGGTCCCACAGTAGACAGTGCATGTCAGAGCAAAAACCAAGCCATGAGGTCGAAGGAATTGTCCGTAGAGCTCCGAGACAGGATTGTGTCGAGGCACAGATCTGGGGAAGGGTAGTAAAACATTTCTGCAGCATTAAAGGTCCCCAAGAACACAGTGGCCTCCATCATTCTTAAATGGGAGAAGTTTGGAACCACCAAGACTCTTCTTAGCCGGCCAAACTGAACAATCGCGGGAGAAGGGCCTTGGTCAGGGAGGTGACCAAGAACCCGATGGTCACTCTGACAGAGCTCCAGAGTTCCTCTGTGGAGATGGGAGAACCTTCCAGAAGGACAACCATCTCTGCAGCACTCCACCAATCAGGCCTTTATAGTAGAGTGGCCAGACGGAAGCCACTCCTTAGTAAAGGGCACATGACAGCCCGCTTGGAGTTTGCCAAAAGGCACCTAAAGGACTCTTAGACCATGAGAAACAAGATTCTCTGGTCTGATGAAACCAACATTGAACTCTTTGACCTGAATGCCAAGCATCACGTCTGGAGGAAACCTGGCACAATCCCTACAGTGAAGCATAATGGTGGCAGCATCATGCTGTGGGGGTGTATTTCAGCCGCAAGGACTGGGTGATTAGTCAGGATCTGGGGAAAGATGAATGGAGCAAAGTTCAGAGAGATCCTTGATGAGGGAGTGCTCCCTGCTTCAGAGTGCTCAAGACCTCAGACTGGGGCGAAGGTTCACCTTCCAACAGGACAACGACCCTAAGCACCCAGTCAAGACAACGCATGAGTGGCTTCGGGACAAGTCTATGAATATCCTTGGGTGGCCCAGCCAGAGCCCGGACTTGAACCCGATCTAACATCTCTGGAGAGACCTGAAAATAGCTATGCAGCAATGCTCCCCATCCAACCTGACAGAGCTTGAAAGGATCTGTAGAGAAGAATTGGAGAAACTCCCCAAATACAGGTGTGCCAAGCTTGTAGCTCATACCCAATAAGACTCAAGGCTGTAATTGCTGCCAAAGGTGCTTCAACAAAGTACTGAGTAAAGGGTCTGAATACTTATGTAAATGCGATATTTTGGTTGTTTTTATTTTTATATATGATCAAAAATTCCTGCAAATGTGTTTTTGCTTTGTCATAATTGGGTATTGTGTGTAGACTGATGAGGGGGAAAAAACGATTTAATCCGTTTTAGAACAAGGCTGTAATGTAACAAAATGTGGACAAAGTAAAGGGGTCTGAATACTTTCCGAATGCACTGTAGAAGAATAAATGAAACTGTTTTAGTCTCTCTCCAAATACAGGTGTAAATTTACCTTGATGTTTAAAAACAGGAACTTGACCTCAGCCAGGAACTGATTAAACTTATTCTCCTTTTTAACATGTTCAATCCCCTCTGTGCCTCTCTTCAGATATGGGTTGGTGCAGCCCCACAGCACAGCTACTGTACCAGCAGGAGGCAAAGTACCTGTCTGTCAATAACCTGTCTGTCAACCATCTTTCTTATTAACTAGCCTAAATATGATTCAAACTGTTAAGTCTATGACAAACACAATTTCAGTTGAAATGGGTACTCATATTGGACAGACAACACTGCTGCTGGTGTAAACTGTAAAAAGAGATGTTAAACATGTGTCCCCACATTCCACATGATAACACTAGCCTGCTTTACCTTACGTCTGTTGAACTGTTAAAAATGTGCGAGTTGAACAATCATGTAAATATATTCAAAGTATTATAATTTGCTTGAAAGCTAGTGTTAATAAAAATAAAAAAAAGTGAATACATTTTGACTTTCATTTGCTAGCTAAATTAATGATTAAATCCAGACTGCTCGGTTTCTTTGTGAGATATAAAATATTTGAGGATTGATAGAGAGCAATCAGGATATACGGTAGTCTACCAGACATGCTAGCTAGCTAGCTACTTACCCACGGATACCATTGTGTAAACAAAAGTACTGAGTAGCATTCAAGTCATCTACAGTATTGTAACGACCCTGGGTTTATAAGCGCGGAAATCGACTCTGCCGCTTGAGCATGCTTTTGCGGCACAGTCGATAGCGCGCCGGACCTCGGGCTAGGAGGTCGAGGGTTCGAGACCTGCTCCCTGCCTGTTTCATTACACTGGTGTCAGAAGTGATCGGACCTCGCATCCACGACAGTGCGTGTGCTTGGCCGGTGAGCGCGTTCCTGTAAGACGTAAAGTCGCAAGCTAGCGCGAGGACGCGCTCTTTGAAAGGAGGGAGTAGTGTAACGACCCTGGGTTTATAAGCGCGGAAATCGACTCTGCCGCTTGAGCATGCTTTTGCGGCACAGTCGATAGCGCGCCGGACCTCGGGCTAGGAGGTCGAGGGTTCGAGACCTGCTCCCTGCCTGTTTCATTACAGTATGATAAACAGTTCTGCAACATTGGATGGAGACTCCTTCAAAGCTAGTCATTATATCTGATAGTTTCATTTCAGAAGCTAACTACGGCTTCATAGAGCATAAAACTAAAATATGTATTTTGTTCAAGTGTGATGGTCTTAATCAATTTAATATAACATCGTAAACGACGCCCAAATGCATTGCAATTGCAGCTCATTAAGCTCAGTAATGCAGACTCAAAATTGCGTCAATGTCTACTTTCCGTCAGATGAGGGCGCCAAATCTTTCAGTTGCCAGTCATACAGGAAAAAATATAACTCCTGTTGACATGTTGTGCCGTTTAAAGTAAATACATATTGTCTACTATTCTATTGTTTAATGTGTGCATCTTATCATTATGCAAGTGTTATCTTTGCTTGCTGTCTGGGGTTTTAGGCTGGGTTTCTGTATAGCACTTTGTGACATCGGCTGATGTGAAAAGGGCTTTTTAAATACGTTTGATTGATTGATCTTGTCATCAATCTTTTCATCAAAACTGATGTTGTTCTCAGGCTTGACAGAGGCTCAAGCCATTTCGCAATTGTCGGATATAGATTTACTACGTCCAAGTGAATCAGTTCATTTTCTAACAAATTTAGGCATTGATATAAAAAGTGAATATGAAGTGAAAAATGTCACCAACTCACCTAGTTGTTCTACACAACTGTCCGCTGAATAATGAAATGCAGATTTAATCATGTTCAAGCTGAAACATGCAAACACTTTTAGAAATATCAACATTTATTTTCAGTATTCATTTCAATGAAAGAACAACAAACCAAACAATCACAGGACAGGGTAGGTGTAAAGTGCAAAATCATTTGGTGTCAAACTAGTTAGGACTTCCTATTTTCATAATTTTCTGCTATCTAGAGCTCCACTGGGTTCAAACTATTATTGCATTTTCACAGAAACATTCTGATGATTTCCGCCTGTATGGTGACAACCATAACAACATTATTGTTACAAAAACACATCAGAGTAATGTGAATCAATTCAAAACCCCTGTCAACAACTCCCTCCCGTAGAACTTTACACACATAGAATAACTAGCCATGTCTTGAATCTTGTAGACATCTCTCCTCCAACGCTTATCCTCATGGTTGTCGGAAGCACATCTGTAAATGCACAGACAGCAGGATAATTGCTTCCATGTTCTGAACACTATAGTCAAGAAAGCAGTCGTTTATGTCCACAGGAGTGTCCACAGATGTCCATTGCTTCCCTGTGGCACCACTTTGTTCATCATTTGTTTTCAAGCATGATATGCTGACTTTGTCACCTGTCCAATAAATTAGAGACCTGCTATGTATTTTCCAGTGATGGAGTATCATGTATGGTGACCACTGTCGAATTACTCCCCGTACTCTGCTGCTCCAAGTTGTTTTGGTCCAGGCTACTTAGTTCCACACGGGGTAGCCGGAATCCATTTTCTGACATACTACCTGACAGAGCAAAGCTGCCAGACAGATAGCTGGCTCCTAGATTTCCCAAGGGTATGCTGGTCTGCATTGTAGAGGAAGACATCTTCTGACGAGGTGGACCTTTGGATCCCCTACCCAGCACTCTGGAAGCATGTGTCCACCTTGTGAAAGGGAAAGACGTTTGAATATGTTACGTTTTTTATCCAAATGCCTTAAAAAGAATTGTCCTAAATTATTCTATTCTATTCTAAAAGTCAACTTTAGGACCCTGAGATTTCCCTGACCTTGTCACCTGACCAGGAAAAACTCTAGGCCCACATACTGTAGTTATAAATTGCATTTTTAAATATTAGTTCATTTCTAATGAATAATCAGGAAAAGTCAGCAACATCTGCATTAGGACAACATATACAGTCAATACCATCTGGATTAGAACAACATATAATCTGGATTAGGACAACATACAATCTGGATTAGGACAACATATAATCTGGATTAGGACAACATATACAGTCAATACCATCTGGATTAGAACAACATATACAGTCAATACCATCTGCATTAGGACACCATATACAGTCAATACCATCTGGATTAGGACAACATATATTCTGGATTAGGACAACATATTTTTATTTTTAAAATTTTTATTTAACCTTTATTTAACCAGGTAAGCTAGTTGAGAACAAGTTCTCATTTACAACTGCCAAGATAAAGCAAAGCAGTACGACAGAAACAACAACACAGAGTCACATGGAATAAACAAGCGTACAGTCAACAGTCATATACAGTCAATACCATCTGGATTAGGACAATATATACAATTCAATAGTAAATGTGCTAAAATGTTATTTGTTATAGCACAGATATTTTCTGAGATGAAATGTTCAGAAGCATCAACATCACCAGTGTGCTGGAGTTTTATGGCAGGGGAAACAGTGTTGCAGTAGTCTAGTGTGAGGGGTTATGGCAGTAGTCTAGTGTGAGGGGTTATGACAGTAGTCTAGTGTGAGGGGTTATGGCAGTAGTCTAGTGTGAGGGGTTATAACAGTAGTCTAGTGTGAGGGGTTATAACAGTAGTCTAGTGTGAGGGGTTATGACAGTAGTCTAGTGTGAGGGGTTATGGCAGTAGTCTAGTGTGAGGGGTTATAACAGTAGTCTAGTGTGAGGGGTTATAACAGTAGTCTAGTGTGAGGGGTTATAACAGTAGTCTAGTGTGAGGGGTTATGACAGTAGTCTAGTGTGAGGGGTTATAACAGTAGTCTAGTGTGAGGGGTTATAACAGTAGTCTAGTGTGAGGGGTTATGACAGTAGTCTAGTGTGAGGGGTTATAACAGTAGTCTAGTGTGAGGGGTTATGACAGTAGTCTAGTGTGAGGGGTTATAACAGTAGTCTAGTGTGAGGGGTTATGACAGTAGTCTAGTGTGAGGGGTTATGACAGTAGTCTAGTGTGAGGGGTTATGACAGTAGTCTAGTGTGAGGGGTTATGACAGTAGTCTAGTGTGAGGGGTTATGACAGTAGTCTAGTGTGAGTGGTTATGGCAGTAGTCTAGTGTGAGGGGTTATGGCAGTAGTCTAGTGTGAGGGGTTATGACAGTAGTCTAGTGTGAGGGGTTATGGCAGTAGTCTAGTGTGAGGGGTTATGACAGTAGTCTAGTGTGAGGGGTTCTAACAGTAGTCTAGTGTGAGGGGTTATGACAGTAGTCTAGTGTGAGGGGTTATGACAGTAGTCTAGTGTGAGGGGTTATGACAGTAGTCTAGTGTGAGGGGTTATGACAGTAGTCTAGTGTGAGGGGTTATGACAGTAGTCTAGTGTGAGGGGTTATGACAGTAGTCTAGTGTGAGGGGTTATGGCAGTAGTCTAGTGTGAGGGATTATGACAGTAGTCTAGTGTGAGGGGTTTTGACAGTAGTCTAGTGTGAGGGATTATGACAGTAGTCTAGTGTGAGGGGTTATGTCAGTAGTCTAGTGTGAGGGGTTATGTCAGTAGTCTAGTGTGAGGGGTTATGACAGTAGTCGAGTGTGAGGGGTTATGTCAGTAGTCTAGTGTGAGGGGTTTTGACAGTAGTCTAATGTGAGGGGTTATGGCAGTAGTCTAGTGTGAGGGGTTATGACAGTAGTCTAGTGTGAGGGGTTATGGCAGTAGTCTAGTGTGACGGGTTATGACAGTAGTCGAGTGTGAGGGGTTATAACAGTAGTCTAGTGTGAGGGGTTATGTCAGTAGTCTAGTGTGAGGGGTTATGACAGTAGTCGAGTGTGAGGGGTTATGACAGTAGTCTAGTGTGAGGGGTTATGACAGTAGTCTAGTGTGAGGGGTAATGTCAGTAGTCTAGTGTGAGGGGTTATGTCAGTAGTCTAGTGTGAGGGGTTATGTCAGTAGTCTAGGGTGAGGGGTTATGACAGTAGTCTAGGGTGAGGGGTTATGTCAGTAGTCTAGTGTGAGGGGTTATGTCAGTAGTCTAGTGTGAGGGGTTATGACAGTAGTCTAGTGTGAGGGGTTATGACAGTAGTCTAGGGTGAGAGGTTATGGCAGGGGAAACGGTGTTGCAGTAGTCTAGTGTGTGGTGCGGGAATAATGACAAGCGAACCTGGGGAGCTTTGTGTTCACATTGCCTTAAAAAAGGCACCCGGGTCGCGAAATTCAAGCGAACAGAACTCAGACCAACTCCAGAGATGGTTTCAGTTCAGTTCGCTTATTTATTTATTTTTTGTTGACGGGTCTGAGTTCCTTTGGCATGTTCACGCTGAACAAAAAATTAAGTGAACCACACTGAGATCACAAAGATTGGCTGAAAGGAACTAAGTGTGAAAACACCCTGAGAATGTCATGGAGGCCTATTTATATGGAATGCAGCCTGACCTGTTGTACGTCTTCAGGATGACAAGCAGTATAGTTAAGACGATAATTATACCAATGACGATGACCGCAATCATAGCCCCTGAACCTGGAAGAAATGAGCAGAGAGGTAACATGTTATTTATTAGTGACAGTGAATGGTAATTTAGTATACTGTCATCAACATTCCTTCGTCAGCCATCTTGCATACTGTGTTGAGCCTCTCATTGTTGATAGGTAGCATAGTTAGGAGGGATTGTAGATGTATCCTTGAGTGAAATAGTTAACTACTGAATCTTTTTTAATTTGAACTCCAAATAAAATGACGTGGGAAAAACACACACACTAACTTACAGTACGCACGACACACACACACACACACACACACACACACACACACACACACACACACACACACACACACACACACACACACACACACACACACACACACACACACACACACACACACACACACACACACACACACACACACACACACACACACACACACACACACCAATGGAGGACGGCTCATTATAATGGCTAGAACTGAACGAATGGAATGGCATCAAACCATGTGTTTGATGTATTTGACAGCATTCCACCGATTCCCCTCCAGCTATTATAATGAGCCTTGTCCTCCCCAATCAAGGTGCCACCAACTTCCTGTGACACCCACTTACTCTGAATGAGTATTTGTTGTTTGGACTTGGTATTTGAGACGACTGTAGTGACGTTGGTCTCAGGTGAGACAGTTGAAGTCATCTTCAACAATATCCTGTGCAGAGAGAGAAAACACGCAGTTATATGATACGTTCAAGACCTGCAGTAAAACCTTCACATTGAGCATGATGTTTATTTCTTCTTTATTTAACTAGGCAAACCAGTTAAGAACAAATTCTTGTTTACAATGACGGCCTACCAAAACGCTAAAGGCCTCCTGCGGGAACCGGGGCGGGGATTATAAAAAATATATATATATATATATAGGACAAAACACACATCATGACAAGAGAGACACCACAACACTACACAAATAGAGACCTAAGACATCAACATAGCATGGCAGCGACACATGACAACACAGCACGGTAGCAACACAACATGACAACTATATGGTAGCAACACAACATGGCAGAACCATCACATGATAGCAGCACAAAACATGGTACAAACATTATTGGGCACAGACAACAGCACAAAGGGCAAGAAGGTAAAGACAACAATACATCACGCAAAGCAGCCACAACTGTCAGTAAGTGTTCGTGAGTTTGCCGCGGCAGGTAGCCTAGTGGTTAGAGCATTGCGCCTGTAACCGTAAAGGTTTCTAGATCAAATCGCTGAGCTGACAAGGTAAAAATCTGTAATTCTACCCCTGAAAAAGACAGTTAACCCACTGTTCCTAGGCTGTCATTCTAAGTAAGAATTTGTTCTTAACTGACTTGCCTAGTTAAATAAAAAATGATGTAATGAAAAAATGGAGATAAAACTGTCCAATTTGAGTGTTGTTTGCAGCTCTTCCAGTCGTGAGCTGCAGCGAACTGAAAAGAGGAGCGATCCAGGGATGTGTGTGCTTTGGGTACCTTAAACTAAATGCAACTGACAGAATGGGTGTTGTATGTGGAGGATGAAGGCTGCAGTAGGTATCTCAGATAGTGGGGAGTGAGGCCTAAGAGGGTTTTATAAATAAGCATTATACAGAGATGAGTATACAGAGATGACCAGTTTACAGAAGAGGATAGAGTGCAGTGATGTGTCCTACAAGGAGCATTGGTGGCAAATCTGATGGCCGAATGGTAAAGAACATCTAGCCGCTCGAGAGCACCTTTACCTGCCAATCTATAAATTATGTCTCCGTAATCTAGCATGGGTAGGATGTCATCTGAATCAGGGTTAGTTTGGCAGCTGGGGTGAAAGAGGAGCGATTAGGAAACTAGATTTAAACTAGTGGTGTGGGGGCTGTGCTTTGGCAAAGTGGGTGGGGTTTTATCCTGCCTGTTTGGCCCTGTCCGGGGGTATCATCGGATGGGGCCAAAGTGTCTCCTGACCCCTCCTGTCTCAGCCTCCAGTATTTATGCTGCAGTAGTTTATGTGTCGGGGGGCTAGGGTCAGTCTGTTATATCTGGAGTATTTCTCCTGTCTTATCTGATGTCCTGTGTGAATTTAAGTATGCTCTCGCTAATTCTCTCTTTCTCTCTTTCTTTCTCTTTCTCGGAGGACCTGAGCCCTAGGACCATGCCTCAGGACTACCTGGCATGATGACTCCTTGTTTTCCCCAGTCCACCTGGCCGTGCTGCTGCTCCAGTTTCAACTGTTCTGCCTGCGGCTATGGAACCCTGACCTGTTCACTGTGATTACTATTATTTGACCATGCTGGTCATTTATGAACATTTGAACATCTTGGCCATGTTCTGTTATAATATCCACCCGGCACAGCCAGAAGAGGACTGGCCACCCCTCATAGCCTGGTTCCTCTCTAGGTTTCTTCCTAGGTTTTGGCCTTTCTAGGGAATTTTTCCTAGCCACCGTGCTTCTACACCTGCATTGCTTGCTGTTTGTGGTTTTAGGCTGGGTTTCTGTACAGCACTTTGATATATCAGGTGATGTAAGAAGGGCTATATAAATACATTTGATTTGATTTAACCTTAGCTTGCAGCTTTGATATGTGCTGAGAGAAGGACATTGTACCGTCTAGCCATACTCCCAAGTACTTGTATGAGGTGATTACCTCAAGCTCTAAATCCTCAGAGGTTGTAATCACACCAGTTGGGAGAGGGGCATTCTTCTTACCAAACCACATGAGCTTTGTTTTGGAGGTGTTCAGAACAAGGTTAAGGGTAGAGAAAGCTTGTTGGACACCAACAAAGCTTTGTTGTAGAGAGTTTAATACAAAATCCGGGGAGGGGTCAGCTGAGTATAAGACTGTATCGTTTGCATATAAATGGATGAGAGAATTTCCTTCTGCCTGAGCTATGTTGTTGAAGTAAATTGAGAAGAGCGTGGGGCCTAGGATCGAGACTTGGGGTACTCCCTTGGTGACAGGCAGTGGCTGAGACAGCAGATATTCTGACTTTATACACTGCACTCTTTGAGAGAGGTGGTTAGCAAACCAGGCCAAAGACCCCTCAGAGACACTAATATTCCTTAGCCGGCCCACGAGAATGAAATGGTCTACCGTATCAAAAGCTTTGGCCAAGTCAATAAAAATAGCAACATTGTTTAGAATCAAGGGCAATGGTGATCGATAGGACCTTTAAGGTTGCAGTGACACATCCATGACCTGAGAGGAAACCAGATTGCATACCAGAAAGAATACTATAGACATCAAGAAAGTCAATCAGTTGATTATTGACAAGTTTTTCCAACACTTTTGATAAACAGGGCAAAATAGAAATTGGCCTATATCAGTTAGGATCAGCTTGATCTCCCCTTTAAATAAAGGACGCACCGTGGTCGTCTTCCAAGCACCTCAGACTCAGTGACCGCGTGCAGTGAGAAACTTTGTAGCGGGACAGGGGAAAAAGAGGGAGGAGCATCGGGGCTAGTAGCATTAGAAGGGGTGGGAGGTGAGGACATGTTGGACGGGCAAGGAGGCATTGCTGAGTCAAATAGAAATCCTGACTTAATGAAGTGATGATTAAAGAGTTCCACCATGTGCTCCTTGTCAGTAACAACCACATCATCAACATTAAGTAACATGGGCAAGTGTGAAGAGGAGGGTTTATTCTCCAGCTTTTCAACCGTTTTCCAAAACTTCTTGGGGTTAGACCCACAAAGAGAGAACTGCTCCTTAAAGTAACTAACTTTGGCCTTCTGGATAGCCCGAGTGCACTTATTTCTCATTTGCCTGAACGAGAGACAGTTAGCCTGAGTGTGCATGTGCCAAGCCTTTCGCCAAATGAAATTCTTGAGGTGGAGTAACTCTGTTTTTAATTATAATTTTATTTATGGGGGCGTGTTTGTTAACAATTTCACTGAAAATATCAAAAAAGAAGGTCCAGGCATCTTCGACAGAGGGGATCAAGCTGATTCTATACCAATTTACAGAGGCCAGGTCATGAAGGAAGGCTTGCTCATTAAAGTTTATTTAGCAAGCGTCTATGACAAATCAGGACAGGTCGTTTCACTGAGCAGCCATTACGAACACAGGCTGTAAAACAGTGATCACTAAGGTCATTACAGAAAACACCAGACTGATATCTATCAAAATTATTTGTCATACTCTGATAAAAATGTAGGCAGTCCCATTGCTTTAGGACTTGGTCAAGTGGTTTAAGCATGTCCCAGTTTAGGTCACTTAGCAGGACAAATTCAGACTTAGCGTAAGGGGCCAGGAGAGAGCTTAGGGCAGGTAGGGTACAGGCCGGTGCTGATGGTTGACAATAACACCCAGGAACAGTCAACAAAGAGCTATTTGAAAGTGTAATGCTTAAATCCAGCAAATCAAATTGTTTGGGGACAGACTTGGTGGAGACAACCGAGCACTGAAGGTGTTCCTTGGTAAAGATTGCTACTCCACCACCTTTGGAAAATCTGTTTTGCAGAAAAACATTATAACCAGAAATATTAACATCAGTGTTCAAAACACTCTTTTTAAACCACATCTCAGTAATGACCAACACATCTGGATTGGAGCTGTGAACCCACACTTTCAATTGATACATTTTATGTAACAAACTTCTAGTGATAACAAGCAGAAAACCCAGGCTTTTACTAGAGCAGAAATCAGTGAAGCAGAAATCAGAGCACAAGTCAGAATTGGGGCTAGCAACAGTAGTTGGGCCAGGATGTACGCGCACATTTCCAGATATCATCAGCAGTAATACAATCAGGGCACGGCATAGTACAGGGAGAGCTCTGCAGTGTTGCTTTTCTATGACATTTGAATGTGCATCAAATGGCAACAAGATCATATTGTACAGAAATTTCATCAAGTAACATGAATACAAAGCCAGTGAGAGGTGGTTAGAATAGAATGGGAGGCCAAGAGTCTGTGTAACCAATAGAGAGTCAGAGTCCTGAGTGTGGGAACAAACATAGTCTGTCCCACGGTCGGGTAAACAAGCAAGTTCATAGTCAACACGCAGGAGTCATGAGGCAAATAGCATAAAGCACAAGAAAGAAATATAACGACTTGGGGCTAGCCTTTGTAAGTTCAAAGAGTCACAACAGTGCGTCGCCCAAACAGTGCGTATGTGCTGGAGGCGAGCGAAAGCTCGGAGAGAGGGGGGAGTGTGGCAGGGTTTCCTGTACCAGACAGGGGGAGACAGGCCATGGCAGACAGTGAACGGATCACAAGGTGGAATCCAAGCAGCAGTGCAGCAGGCAACGGGAGTAGGTGTCACACCCACTTGGGAGAAGCTTTTTTCAGGAGGCAGATTCCTTAAAGAAAATCCCAGCTAGCTAGCTAACGTAGCTAGCAAGTCTCTGTCCACTGTTTTTTTCCACGTAGAAAAGGAAGTCGTTAGCTAGCTATATCTCTTCAGTTTCGGCGAATGGTCCTTTACGACATCCAAACAAAGTTGTCCTGTGGCTGTTGTATTTTTGGAGATTGCAAGGAGGATATCTTCTGATGTGATCAAAGCAACAATATTGTTTCATAATGAGGTAATTTACAATTGAAGTGTCCTGGCTGGATATCTTCAAAATAGAGATGAATCCAAGGGGTACTGTATTGTAATGACCTCTGCACAGAGGGAAGGGGCTTCAATGAAGGGGCTTCAAAGGCCTCTGCATTTGGATGGGGGAGGCTGTGAAACTCTCTTGCCATAGTTGGGCTCAATGGCTTTGACGTCTCTCACTTCACACCTCAGTGCTAATTGAAGTTGCATCCGGATCTGTTCTGTCCTATAGCAAGCTTGGTAGCCTTAACTTAGCATTCAGTCCTTATAAAGTAAAATATATCTTTGTCATTTATTTTTCTTCTTGGCTTTAAAAGTAAACTCAGCAAAAAAAAGAAACATCCTCTCACTGTCAACTGCGTTTATTTTCAGCAAACTTAACATGTGTCACGGCCGTTGTTCAAGGAACACCAAAGCGCAGCGTGGTGTGAGTACATATTCCTTTATTATATGACGCCGACAAAAACAAGAAACAATCCAAAACAACCGTGAAGTTAAAGGGCTATGTGCCACAAACAAAGTTAAACTCCCACAAAGACAGGTGGGATAAAGGGATACCTAAGTATGGTTCTCAATCAGAGACAACGATAGACAGCTGTCCCTGATTGAGAACCCTACCCGGCCAAAACATAGAAATAAAAATAATAGAACTAAATAACATAGAATACCCACCCCAAATCACACCCTGACCAAACCAAATAGAGACATAAAAAGGATCTCTAAGGTCAGGGCGTGACAACATGTGTAAATATTTGTATGAACATAGCAAGATTCAACAACTGAGACATAAACTGAACAAGTTCCACAGACATGTGACTAACAGAAATGGAATAATGTGTCCCTGAACAAAGGGGGTGTCAAAATCAAAAGTACCAGTCAGTATCTGGTGTGGCCACCAGCTCCATTAAGTACTGCAGTGCATCTCCTCCTCATGGACTCCACCAGATTTGCCAGTTCTTGCTGTGAGACATTACCCCACTCTTCCACCAAGGCACCTGCAAGTTCCCAGACATTTCTGTGGGGAATGGCCCTAGCCCTCACCCTCCGATCCAACAGGTCCCAGACGTGCTCAATGGGATTGAGATCCGGACTCTTCGCTGGCCATGGCAGAACACTGATATTCCTGTCTTTCAAGAAATCATGCATAGAACGAGCAGTATGGCTGGTGGCATTGTCATGCTGGAGGGTCATGTCAGCATAAGCCTGCAGGAAGGGTACCACATGAGGGAGGAGGATGTTTTCCCTTTAACGCACAGCGTTGAGATTGCCTGCAATGACAACAAGCTCAGTCCGATGATGCTGTGACACACCGCCTCAGACTATGACGGACCATCCACCTCCAAATCGATCCCGCTCCAGAATACAGGCCCCAGTATAACGCTCATTCCTTCGACAATAAACGCGAATCCGACCATCACCCATAGTGAGACAAAACCGCGACTCGTCAGTGAAGATAACTTTTTGCCAGTCCTGTCTGGTCAGCGATGATGGGTTTGTGCCCATAGGCCCTATTGCCGGTGATGTCTGGTGAGGACCTGCCTTACAACAGGCCTACAAGCCCTCAGTCCCTCTCAGCCTATTGCGGACAGTCTGAGCACTGATGGAAGGATTGTGCATTCCTGGTGTAACTCGGACAGTTGTTGTTGCCATCCTGTACCTGTCCCGCAGGGGTGATGATTGGATGTACTGATCCTGTGCAGGTGTTGTTACACGTGGTCTGCCACTGCAAGGATGATCAGCTGTCCATCCTGTCTCCCTGTAGCTCTGTCTTAGGCGTCTCACAGTACGGACATTTCAATTTATTGCCCTGGCCACATCTGCAGTCCTCATGCCTCCTTGCAGCATGCCTAAGGCACATTCACACAGATGAGCAGGGACCCGTGGCATCTTTCTTTTGGTGTTTTTCAGAGTCAGTAGAAAGGCCTCTTTAGTGTCCTAAGTTTTCATAACTGTGACCTTAATTGCCTACCGTCTGTAAACTGTTAGTGTCTTAACGACCGTTCCACAGGTGCATGTTCATTAATTGTTTATGGGTCATTGAACAAGCATTTAAACCCTTTACAATGAAGATCTGTGAAGTTATTTAGATTTTTACAATTTATCTTTGAACGACAGGGTCCTGAAAAAGGGACGTTTCTTTTTTTGCTGAGTTTAGCTTCAGACTAAACATTACTCACTCAGTTCCAGGTTGGATTGTGTTTACAGGTTTCTGTTGTGCTTATTTTGCTGGTTGTTGCTGTACATTTGCTAGAGCATTTGCTGTATAGACCTTGGAAATAAGAATCATTGGTAGTAGGACTACAGTTTGGCCCATTAAAAAGGTAAAAACATGTCCTACAAAGTGGCTATATGTTCATTTTACTTTCACCTCGGTTATTGTAAGATGATTGCTAATGAACTTGGTGCTTGGCGTCTCCCTGCGAGAGAGTCTGTCATATTAACGATGTACCTGCTGCACAGGTATTTTGAAATCTTAGCATGGAGGCTATTCAGTCATAGGAATGATATGAAACTTGACTTGAGTCAGAGTCATTCAATTGACATGAGTCAGAGTATGAGTCATGAATCATTTATGAGCCCAAGAGCCACCTGAGTCATGCCTGCCATATCCTCACCAACAGAATGGGCGTGGGAGAGCGGACAGAGGAAGACAAAATTCAAGTGGGCGGAATCAATGAACACATTCCAAAAGCCACAGGAATAAAGTTGGCCTACCTTGGGAAGTTGGCCTACCTTGGGTCGTTGGCCTACCTTGGGACGTTGGCCTACCTTGGGAGGTTGGCCTACCTTGGGAGGTTGGCCTACCTTGGGGAGTTGGCCTACCTTGGGAGGTTGCTCTACCTTGGGCAGTTGGCCTACCTTGAAAGGCATTTAAACATTTCTGGGGGGAATGGCCCTAGCCCTCACCCTCCGATCCAACAGGTCCCAGACATGCTCAATGGGATTGAGATCCGGGCTCTTCGCTGGCCATAGCAGAACACTGACATTCCTGTCTTGCAGGAAATCATGCACAGAACGAGCAGTATGGCTGGTGGCATTGTCATGCTGGAGGGTCATGTCAGCATGAGCCTGCAGGAAGGGTACCACATGAGGGAGGAGGATGTCTTCCCTGTAATGCCTGATCATGAACTATTAATAGGACCAAGACAATAAAGATGAGAGATGTTGTGTCTCTCCTTGTTCAACAATGTTGATTGTACAGTTTACAGAACAATGTAAATGGCACAGTCAGCACTATCTATTTTGGCACGGAACCTTCCCTTTACAAAGGCCACATTTCCCTTCAAAATTCCCTTTCTAAATGCTGGTTTGAGGTGCTCGCTCTAAATTAGAAACTGCTGCGTAGTTTGAGGTCCTCGCTCCAAAAGCCTTTCAACAAACTAAGGAAGGAATAAGTGAGCAAAGCAAGTAATAGGGGCATCTGTTAATCTGACCTACTGTAATTAACCTTAACCCTACGGGCTGTAATGTATATTTACTATACAGGGTGGAGAAATGCATAACGCTTGGAAAATGAGGATTCTTGACCAATCATGTTTATGAATCATGTTTATGTTGTCATGCTGCGTCATGCGGTTTCTAAGCCATTCGCTACACACTCCCTTCTAGAAAGTCAGGGTATGAGTCGAAAAACTGCTTATTTTCTTCAAAAGTTCATAATGTCACGATTTCAAATAAAATCAATCAAATTTATTTGTATTTGTTACATGCGCCAAATGTAGACTTTACAGTGAAATGCTTCCTCACAAGCCCTTTACCAACAATGCAGAGTTAAAAAGTAAGAACATTAACAAATAAAAATAGGAAATAGTAGTACAATAAATACCAATAACAAGGCTTTATACAAGGAGTACCGGTACCCAGTCAATGTGCAGGGGTAAGAGGTAGTTTAGGTAATATATACATGTAGGTATGAGTAGCAGCAGCGTTTGTGAAAGTGTGTGTTTCTGTGTGTGTGGGGAGGGGGGGGGGGGGGGGGGGGCATCATACAAGGGTGAAAGTAAGGCGGTGTGGTCCGAAAAGGCTTCCAGGCAAAATAAATACTTGGGAAAACATGAGCCTATCACAATAATTAAAACAAAATGTAAAAAAAATAAATAAATCTGTAGGCTATTAAGCTACACCATTATTCATCATTAGGCATGAAAATTAGGGAATGGACTTGAAAACAGGTTGTATAGCCTACGTTCCAAAATGCGATTTGGTTCGATGAGAACGCAGAAATTTAGCCAAGTCAGAGATGAATGGCCGACACCGAGACACGCGAGGACAGAGGTGGAGGCATTAATTCTGGCCTAATGATGATCGCCAAATGTCATGAGACTTTGTGGTGTTTTGTGTAACAGATGACTCTTTCCATTTACCATTGTTTAGAGGCAGGAAATATGTTGCTAGCGGAGGAACGTACGCAGACGGCTTGTAAAGGAGCCCTTTGAAGTGATGGTTTGACAATCAGATGAAAACATCATGACTGGTTGTGTTTATGCCACAATAAAAGGTAATACGTTTAAAAAAAAAGTTAAATGACAAATCTTTACATTGAGGCCCACAGATCCTATTGAATTAATAGAGGTTCTATATGGAATTCTATGATTGAGCTTATGCATACATAGGAGGTCCCCAACCGGAAAGAAATTAAATCTACTTTCACCCCGTGAATATGCACGTGTGTCTTTTGGAGTGTCACTGTAAGTATGTGTGAGTGTGCATAGAGTCAGTGCATAGAG
The DNA here is from genome assembly GCF_045679555.1 of Salvelinus alpinus. NCBI lineage: Eukaryota > Metazoa > Chordata > Actinopteri > Salmoniformes > Salmonidae > Salvelinus > Salvelinus alpinus. Next base: position 37,176,247 of record NC_092110.1, on the reverse strand, counting down.
TCAGTGCATAGAGTCAGTGCATAGAGTCAGTGCATAGAGTCAGTGCATAGAGTCAGTGCATAGAGCCAGTGCATAGAGTCAGTGCATAGAGTCAGTGCATAGAGCCAGTGCATAGAGTCAGTGCAAAATAGATACTCAGAGTAGCCATTTGATTAACTGTTCAGCAGTCTTATGGCTTGGGGGTAGAACCTGTTCAGGAGCCTTCTGGACCCAGATTTGGAGAGAACAGTCTATAGCTGGGGTGGCTGGGGTCTATGATAATTTTCCTGGACTTCCTCTGACACAGCCTGGAATAGAAGTCCTAGATGGCAGGGAGCTCAGCCCCAGTGATGTACTGTGCAGTCCGTACCACCCTCTATAGCGCCATGTGGTCGGATGCAAAGCAGTTGCCATACCAAGCAGTGATGGAGCCAGTCAAGATGCTTCAATGGTGCAGCTGTAGAACCTTTTGAGGATCTGAGGGCCAATGCCAAATCTTTTCAGCCTCCTGAGGGGGAAGAGGTGTTGTCGTACCTTCTTCATGACTGTGTTGATTTCAAAGCTAGAATGCCGTCAGAAAGTATTCATACCCCTTGACTTATTGCACATTTTGTTGTGTTACGGCATGAATTCAAAATGGATTAAAACAAAAAAAAATCTCAGCCATGTATACACAATACCCCATAATGACAAAATGTAACTCGGCACTCTGGAACATTCACTGTTTTCTTGGTAAGCAACTCCAGTGTAGATTTGGCCTTGTGTTTTAGGTTATTGTACTACTGAAAGCTGAATTCATCTCACAGTGTCTAGTGGAAATCAGACTGAACCAGGATTTACTCTACAATTTTGCCTGTGCTTAGCTCCATTCCATTTCTTTTTTATCCTGAGAAGCTCCTCAGTCCTTGACAATTACATGCATACCCATAACATGATGCAGCCACCACTATGTTTGAAAATATGGAAATTGGTACTCATTAATGTATTGTATTGGATTTGGCCCAAACATAACACTTTGTATTCAGGATAAAAAGTGAATTGCTTTGCCACATTTTTTTAGGCATTACTTTAGTGCCTTGTTGCAAACAGGATGCATGTTTTGGAACATTTGTATTCTGTACAGGATTCTTTCTTTTCACTCTGTCCATTAGGTTAGTATTGTGGAGGAACTACAATGTTGTTGCTCTATCCTCAGTTGTTTTCTCCTACCACAGCCATTAAACTCTGTAACTGTTTTAAAGTCACCATTGGCCTCATGATGAAATCCATGAGAAGTTTCCTTCCTCTTTGGCAACTGAGTTAGTAAGGATACCCATATCTTTGTAGTGACTTGGTGTATTGATGCACCATCCAAAGTGTAATTAATAACTTCACCATGCTCAAAGGGATATGTAATGTCTGCTGTATGTATGGGGTACAGAGATGAGGTAGCCATTAAAAAATTATGTTAAACACTATTATTGCACAAATAGTGAGTCCATGCAACCTTTTATGTGATTTGTTAGGCACATTTGTACTCCTCAACTTATTTAGGCTTGCCATAACAAAGGGGTTAAATACTCATTGACTCAAGACATTTCAGCTTTTCATTTTTAATTCATTTGTAAAAGAATAAAATAAATGAGAAACATAATTCCACTTTGACATTATGGGATATTTTGGCATTATGGGGTGTGTAGGCTAAATCTAAATTTAATCAATTTAAAATTCAGTCTGTAACATACCAAAATGTGGAAAAAGTCAAGGGGTGTGAATACTTTCAGAAGGCTCTGTATACAATATTAGGGAGAACAAGTTAATAGTAAACATCTCATGCTTAAGTTGGGTGGTTGAGCTAGCGCCCAAATGACTCCTTAAAGGAGTGCTCTCCTTGACCCAGAATGCACTGCGCGGTCTATTGAAAATAAACGGTTTGTATTCTCACAGGCGTTATGGCTAATGCTAATAGGTTTAGCATCTCCCCCTTTCTTAGAATATTAGTAGATTACTGACTTACTCCTAGTGCTCAAAGGGATAGCTTACTTAAAAAAAAAAAGTTTATGTATATTTTCAACATGCTCCAGGAAATGCTTGCCAGCTAAATACCAAAACTAAAAAAGACTTGGATGAAATTACAACACCCTAAGTTAAGCTAATACTTCTTAAACGTGAACTTAAAAGTGAACTAATCAAACAGTAAGTGTGTTTTGTGTAACAGCTTCCTCCAGTAACCTGGCTGCTGGGTTATTGTGTGGCGGCTACTAAGAGTTCAAAACAATTCAATCTGAACGGGGTGCTTCAAAAGATAACAACATTTGCATCGGCTATAAAAAGCTGAAAACCCTGGAACACGGATGAGCAGCCTTTGTTCCATTATATTCAGCTAGTACTACACCCGCACTCTCTCTCGCACACACACGGAAGCTTGCACACACGTTAAGGGAGAGGTTATTTTCCTGGCACCATTACGCCAGGGGCCCTCACCTCCACAACGACGAAACAGCCTACAAGGAGGAAGTGAGGGCCCTGCTGGAGTGGTGCCAGGAAAATAACCTCTCCTTCAACGTCAACAAAAGGAAGGAGCTGATCGTGGACTTCAGGAGACAGCAGACGGAGCACGTCCCCATCCACATCGACAGGGCTGCAGTGGAGAAGGTGAAAAGCTTCAAGTTCCTCAGCGTGCACATCACTGACAATCTGAAATGGTCCACCCTTACAGAAAGTGTGGTGAAGAAGGCGCAGCAGTGCCTCTTCAACCTCAGGAGGCTGAATAAATGTGGTATGGCCCTTAAGATCCTCACAAACTTCTAGAGATGCACAATTGAGAGCATCCTGTCTGGCTGTATCACCACCTGGTTTGGCAACTGCACCATCCGCAACCGCAGGGCTCTCCAGAGGGTGGTGCGATCAGCCCAACGCATCATCAGGGGCACACTGCCTGCCCTCCAGGACATCTACAGCACCTGACATCACAGGAAGATCATCAAGGACCTCAGCCACCCGAGTCACGGCCTGTTCACCATGCTATCATCCAGAAGGCGAGGTCAGTACAGGTGCATCAAAGCTGGGACTGAGAGACTGAAAAACAGCTTCTATCTCAAGGCCATCAGACTGTTAAATAGTCACCACTAACTGGCCTCCGCCCAGTACCCTGCCCTGAACTTAGTCACTGTCACTAGACAGATACCACACGGTTACTTTACCATGTACCTTAGAGGTTGCTGCCATATGTACATTCATACAACAATGGTCACTTTAATAATGGAACACTGGTCACTTTATGAGTGGTTGCTGCCCTATGTATAATGAACAAAAATCTAAACACAACATGTAAAGTGTTGGTCCCATGTTTCATGAGCTGAAATAAAATATGTTCATTATGCACAAACAGCTTATTTCTCTCAAATTTTGGCCACAAATTTGTTTACATACCTGTTAGTGAGCATTTCTCCTTTGCCAAGATAATCCATCCACCTGACAGGTGTGGCATTTCAAGAAGCTGATTTAAACAGCATGATCATTACACAGGTGCAGCTTGTGCTGGGGACAATAAAAGGCAACTCTAAAATGTGCAGTTTTGTCACACAACACAATGTCACAGAAGTATCACGTTTTGAGGGAGCATGCAATTGGCATGCTGACAGCAGGAATGTCCACCAGAGCTGTTGCCAGAGAATTTTATGTTAATTTCTATACCATAAGCTGCCTCCAACGTCGTTTTAGAGAATTTGGCAGTACGCCCAACCGGCCTCACAACCGCAGACCACTCCACATCCGGCTTCTTCACCTGCGGCATGGTCTGAGACCAGCCACCCAGACATCTGATGTAACTGTGGGTTTACACAACCGAAGAATTTCAGCACAAACAGTCAGAAACCGTCTCAGGGTAGTTCATCTGCCTGCTTGTTGTCCACACCAGGGTCTTGAACTGACTGCAGTTCGGCATCGTAACCAACTTCAGTGGGCAAATGCTCACCTTCAAAGGCCACTGGCATGCTGGAGAAGTGTGCTCTTCACACATTTCAACTGTACCGGGCAGATGGCAGACTGTGTATGGCGTGTATGGCGTCGTGTAGGTTAGCGGTTTGCTGATGTCAACATTAGGAACAGAGTGCCCCGTGGTGGCGGTGGGGTTATGGTATGGGCAGGCATAAGCTACGGACAACAAACACAATTGCATTTTAGCTATGGCAATTTGAATGCACAGAGATACCTTGACGAGATCCTGACGCCATTGACATGCCAATCATGCGCCGCCATCAACTCATGTTTCAGCATGATAATGCACAGCTCCATGCCATAAGGATCTGCACACAATTCCTGGAAGCTGAATATGTCCCAGTTCTTCCATGGTCTGTAAACTAACCAGATCATTGAGCATGTTTGGGTATTCTGGATCAACGTGTACGACAGCGTGTTCCAGTTCCCGCCAATATCCAGCAAACTCGCACAGCCATTGAAGAGGAGAGGGTCAAAATTCCACAGGCCACAATCAACAGCCTGATCAACTCTATGCAAAGGAGATGCGTCGCGCTGCATGAGGCAAATGTTGTGAGACAAGTGTTTCTCTACATCCGCAATAACATCTGCTAAATATGTGTATGTGACCAATAACATTTGATTTGATTTGACACACCCACCCACCCACCCACCCACACACACACACACACACACACACACACACACACACACACACACACACACACACACACACACACACACACACACACACACACACACACACACACACACACACACACACACACACACACACACACACACACACTCAGAGAGAGAAAAAAAAAGTCAGCCCCATTCCTAGCTGATTACATTCAAATGGCTTCACCACCACAAAACATGCAAAACACAATTTCATGACAGCAAGAATATTTTCCACGCTGGGGGCGTAGATAGCTACCTCCTCTCCTAATGCAAGGAACTGAGCAGGGCAGAACCCGGGAGGCCCCACATCTGTTTTCCATAAATCAAAACTTCTGTCCAAAGTGATCAACATGTTGGAAGTCAATGTACATGCAGACACTGTGTCTCTGCTCCACAGTTATCAGTACAACAACCTCATAGTAACTCCCTCCCAAAATAGTAACAGCCAATAAAGTAGGCCATAAAAATTTTATTAAATGTTTAACAGCTTACTTTTTTTTAAGTGAGGGGAGGAATTAAAACGGTAATAAAAAAAGTAGAACTTGTTAAAATTCCCTTGCAACCTTAGTTCAGCACCTATAAAAAAAGGTGCTATCTAGAACCTGAAAGGGTTCTTCAGCTGTCCCAATAGGAGAACCCTTTTGGAACCCTTTTTCTAAGAGTGGTGACCTAATCAAGATATTTTAGCCTCTTGTGGAGGCTGAAAGGGGCATAGTTCATCCATAATCCGAGAGGAAGTTGTGTATCTCTTTACTGGAAGCCTGAAGACATGCTCTACTAGTACAACATTTCACATTTTCGGATTTTATTGTTGAGAAAAGTAAAGGATGGCATCCGTTAGATATTTTATTAAATTTGCAGTATTATAAACTCAGCAAAAAAATAAACGTCCTTTCACTGTCAACTGCGTTTATTTTCAGCAAACTTAACACGTGTAAATATTTGTATGAACATAACAAGATTCAACAACTGAGACATAAACTGAACAAGTTCCACAGATATGTGACTAACAGAAATGGAATAATGTGTCCCTGAACAAAGGGGGGGTCAAAATCAAAAGTACCAGTCAGTATCTGGTGTGGCCACCAGCTGCATTAAGTACTGCAGTTCATCTCCTCCTCATGGACTGCACCAGACTTGCCAGTTCTTGCTGTGAGATGTTACCCCACAATTCCACCAAGGCACTTGCAAGTTCCCGGCCATTTCTGTGGGGAATGGCCCTAGCCCTCACCTTCCGATCCAACTGGTCCCAGATGTGCTCAATGGGATTGAGATCTGGGCTCTTCGCTGGCCATGGCAGAACACTGACATTCCTGTCTTGCTGGACATCATGCATAGAACGAGCAGTATGGCTGGTGGCATTGTCATGCTGGAGGGTCATGTCAGGATGAGCCTGCAGGAAAGGTACCACATGAGGGAGGAGGATGTCTTCCCTTTAACGCACAGCGTTGAGATTGCCTGCAATGACAACCATCCGACCATCACCCTTGGTGAGACAAAACTGCAACTCGTCAGTGAAGAGCACTTTTTGCCAGTCCTGTCTGGTCCAGCGACAGTGGGTTTGTGCCCATAGGCGACGTTGTTGGTGAGGGCCTGCCTTACAACAGGCCTACAAGCCCTCAGTCCAGCCTCTCTCAGCCTATTGCGGACAGAGCACTGATGGAGGGATTGTGCGTTCCTGGTGTAACTCGGGCAGTTGTTGTTGCCATCCTGTATCTGTCTCGCAGGTGTGATGTTCGGATGTACCGATCCTGTGTAGGTGTTGTTACACGTGGTCTGCCACTGCGAGGACGATCAGCTGTCCGTCCTGTCTCCCTGTAGCGCTGTCTTAGGCGTCTCACAGTGTGGACATTGCAATTTATTGCCCTGGCCAGATCTGCAGTCCTCGTGCCTCCCTGCAGCATGCCTAAGGCACATTCACACAGATGAGCAGGGACCATGAGCCTCTTTCTTTTGGTGTTTTTCAGAGTCAATAGAAAGGCCTCTTTAGTGTCCTAAGTTGTCATAACTGTGACCTTAATTGCCTACCGTCTGTAAGCTGTTAGTGTCTTAACGACCGTTCCACAGGTGCATGTTCATTAATTGTTTATGGGTCATTGAACAAGCATGGGAAACAGTGTTTAAACCCTTTACATTGAAGATCTGTGAAGTTATTTTGATCTTTACGAATTATCTTTGAAAGACAGGGTCCTGAAAAAGAGACGTTTCTGAGTTTAGATAGGCACTAAACCTGAGGGAAAAGTACACAGCACATATCCTAAAACACAAGCCAGTCGAGTATTGCCCCCATTTTTTCAGACCATGGCCTCCATGCAGTCTGTTCTCTAGCTCGGGAGATCAAGTTAGATTTAACACACAGATCTGAAGTCTTTATAAAGTCAGTCACTATGGAGACTTTGACTGTAAAACAATCAGAAATTAATATTATCCGCGTCATCATGTTAGCCCTAATTACATAGATATTTACAGTTGGTAAGAAAGGAAGAACAATGATTCTATGACGCCAGATCCTACTCCGTCTCAAGATCTTTAATTCTTGGTAATACACCCTTGTTCAAACAAAAACTCAGTAACATAATAGAAAAGTTAGTCTAAGGATCAGTGCAGAACCTCCTTGGTCAACCATTCTCTGTATTGTTGTCATCTCATGCTAACTTAGTGGTCAGGGGTTAGCATTAACAGCAGCCAGATAAACAATACCAAAGCATGGATTGTGTCTCTCCTTGTCCGAAAACTAAGTCATTTTGTAGTTTGTAGTCTTTTAAATCAGCCATTTTCTGTGTTGCCCATGGTTATGACAGAATCAAGTCAGTATTGCTGTCTCAGCCAATATCTGAGTTTATTTAGAACCTCTCAGGTTAACAGAGTCCAATCACCACCACTATCCTCACTACATTTGTGATAGCACATGCCATGTCCTAATAAGCAAGTTACCTATACTGATCTGATCCTGGACCTGCCTTACCAACCAACACACTAAACTAAAACCATCACAACAAGATTTAAAAAGATGGCTTCTGGGTACTTTTTGCCAGGCAACACCCACTGCCAGGCAACACCCACTGCCAGGCAACACCCACTGCCAGGCAACACCCACTGCCAGGCAACACCCACTGCCAGGCAACACCCACTGCCAGGCAACACCCACTGCCAGGCAACACCCACTGCCAGGTTCACCCACAGGTCAGCCAGCTGGATTCCACTTCCAGGGCCACTTCCTATTGGATAAGATCCACTTTTGAGCTGGTCAATCAGGAAGGTGAGATGCGGTTTACGACCCCCACGCATGGCTTTCCCATGAAACCCAGCTGACGATGGAGACAGAGATGTGACCTTTCTCAGTGCTTTGGATGCACGGCTGGAATGAGCTAATGTATTGGAAGACAGTTAGTTGGTGGTCTATTCAAAGCGGATGAGGATGTGCCTTGTACTAAAACTATGAAGGGCTCCAAAGAGGGTTCCCTCCATTGACACATTGTTCAAGGTTTCGACCGAGCACGTGCAAGAGGTTTAAACAAAATTACAACAATTTGACTCTCAACTGTTTGAAACAATATCTCAGGCAATAATCAATTAGTCTTATTTTCAGACAGTCAAAAGAGAGAATAATAGACCTCAACTAACGCTTCCAATTCCAATTTCACCATTCTTTATCTGTTGGCTTTAGTCTGCAGGAAGTATTACAAAACTAGGTCTCTGTTGGTGACTCAACATTAAATCATGGGCGAAGCAGGGCGATTAGTAATTACATATTTATCAGCTTGGCTATTCACTGAGGTGACAGCCATTAATAACTAACGATCACATGTTGTATAGATGAGTCATGGACGTTGTATGGATGTTCCCTGGACGTTTGGAGATCAATAAATGAACAGATGACATCAAAATTGAAACATGTTCTGTTTCAGTAGTACATTACACAATGAGCTCAGGAAAGGAAGTAGGCCGATACAACAATGCCCTACCAATCATCTGCATTTATTCAACAACCAATAGTCTACTGAACATAAAACTGACTATAAACTCTGACTTCAACTGTACCTTTTGTTCTATTTGCTGTTCTTCCTCTTTCTCCATCTAACCCCTCTCTAACCCTGTCTGACCCCTCTCCAACTCCACTGTGAACCCTTCTGACCACTCTCTATCCACTCTCTGACCCCTTCTGACCCCTCTCTAACCGCTCTCTGACCCATCTCTAACCCCTCTCTGACCCATTTCTAACCCCTCTCTGACCGTCTCTGACCCCTCTCTGACCCCTCTCTAACCCCTCTCTGACCCCTCTCTAACCCATTTCTAACCCCTCTCTGACCCCTCTCTAACCCCACTCTGACCCCTCTCTAACCCCTCTCTGACCCTTCTCTAACCCATTTCTAACCCCTCTCTGACCCTTCTCTAACCCATTTCTAACCCCTCTCTGACCCTTCTCTAACCCAGTTCTAACCCCTCTCTGACCCCTCTCTAACCCTCTCTGACCCCTCTCTAACCCATTTCTAACCCCTCTCTGACCGTCTCTGACCCCTCTCTAACCCCTCTCTGACCCTTCTCTAACCCAGTTCTAACCCCTCTCTGACCCCTCTCTAACCCTCTCTGACCACTCTCTAACCCCTTTCTGACCCTTCTCTAACCCATTTCTAACCCCTCTCTGACCCTCTCTGACCCCTCTCTAACACCTTTCTGACCCTTCTCTAACCCAGTTCTAACCCCTCTCTGACCGTCTCTGACCCCCTCTAACCCCTCTCTGACCCTTCTCTAACCCAGTTCTAACCCCTCTCTGACCCCTCTCTAACCCTCTCTGACCACTCTCTAACCCCTCTCTGACCCTTCTCTAACCCAGTTCTAACCCCTTTCTGACCCTTCTCTAACCCAGTTCTAACCCCTCTCTGACCCCTCTCTAACCCTCTCTGACCACTCTCTAACCCCTTTCTGACCCTTCTCTAACCCATTTCTAACACCTCTCTGACCCTCTCTGACCCCTCTCTAACCCCTTTCTGACCCTTCTCTAACCCAGTTCTAACCCCTCTCTGACCCCTCTCTAACCCTCTCTGACCACTCTCTAACCCCTCTCTGACCCTTCTCTAACCCAGTTCTAACCCCTTTCTGACCCTTCTCTAACCCAGTTCTAACCCCTCTCTGACCCCTCTCTAACCCTCTCTGACCACTCTCTAACCCCTTTCTGACCCTTCTCTAACCCATTTCTAACACCTCTCTGACCCTCTCTGACCCCTCTCTAACCCCTTTCTGACCCTTCTCTAACCCATTTCTAACCCCTCTCTGACCGTCTCTGACCCCTCTCTAACCCCTCTCTGACCCTTCTCTAACCCAGTTCTAACCCCTCTCTGACCCCTCTCTAACCCTCTCTGACCACTCTCTAACCCCTTTCTGACCCTTCTCTAACCCATTTCTAACCCCTCTCTGACCGTCTCTGATCCCTTTCTGACCCCTCTCTAACCCCTCTCTGACCCTTCTCTAACCCAGTTCTAACCCCTTTCTGACCCTTCTCTAACCCAGTTCTAACCCCTCTCTGACCCTTCTCTAACCCAGTTCTAACCCCTTTCTGACCCTTCTCTAACCCAGTTCTAACCCCTCTCTGACCCTTCTCTAACCCAGTTCTAACCCCTTTCTGACCCTTCTCTAACCCATTTCTAATCCCTCTCTGACCGTCTCTGACCCCTCTCTAACCCCTCTCTGACCCTTCTCTAACCCAGTTCTAACCCCTTTCTGACCCTTCTCTAACCCAGTTCTAACCCCTCTCTGACCCCCACATGTATGTGGCTTATGTAATGTATGCTGTTCCACAAAGCTAATATCCCCTCCATTTCCCTCAGCAAACAAATATGGTTGTATTGTTCTTTTCATACAATTTACTTCCAACAGACAATTTAGTTTCCTCAACAACAGAAAGCCCTAGCATTGTTAACTGGTTAGACATTCTATACACAGTACAATGAGCTGAGCAACCTAACCCTTAATCAAATGCAGGTCTGAGTCAATATTGAACAAGTCAATCAAAGACAGTGAGCTCTGAGGCTGTAATATGGCACAGGTGCAGCTAGTCGCTCCTCATATAATGTCACGCAGCTATAACATCAACGATGTTCGGGCTCCTCGGCACACGCTAAAACTACAGAAACGTTTGTTGACTCCTAGTTTTCCACTGCAGGTTTGATTAATTGTTTCCAAAGCAGTTCACCGTTCACCTATAGCCCATTTTTCAGGCCCAAGTGTCTGTGTCCTTGAAAGGGCTCCATCTAGTCCCCGGGCACACAAGCCTTTCCTGAGAGGCTAAGAGATCACTCCTAGAAGTGACGAGAATATATTGAATCCAAATCCAAAATTTAATGATGTAATATATTAATATTTGTAATGGTAAAATGTATTAAATGTATCAACAGGGATTTCTGGCAGTATAGATACACAGTATAGATATACAGTATAGATATACAGTATAGATACACAGTATAGATATACAGTATAGATACACAGTATAGATATACAGTATAGATACACAGTATAGATATGCAGTATAGATACACAGTATAGATATACAATTGACTATTGTTATATGTGATACATATACTCTGAAACTGTACAACAACAAAAAAACACTTGAGCATGTCTTTGTGTTGTGAAAAGGGTGTACCTGCGCAGTGACTTCATTCAGTTCAGAATGTATTGTTAGCAGCCTTTCTTATGTCGGGACAAAAATACATTTATAGTATTTCACATAAAGGAGACTGCCAACGATGAACTGTGCAACAAACAAGACATTCATCTCGTCCTATCTAACACTGTTTATCGGATAGTAGACACATATTGAGTTTATCAAACCACTTATACATAAGGGAAGTGTGAGTTGAAAAGCACAAAAACAAAGGCTAGATTACATTTTCTTTAGCAGCTGGAAAGTAGAATGACAGGTCACGGATCTACTTTTAGAACAATACAGAGAGGAATCAGTCTTCATATATAAGAAAATGAACACATTTCATAAATCCAAGGCTATGGAAATAATTGTTAATGGTAAAAAAAAAAAAAGTAGTTAGTAGTTAAAGAAAGATAGAATGGCTTTGGTGTTCCACCTGACACTCACCTGCTGCCTGGCCGTCGTCACGTCGTCTGGGATCCCCCCTCTCGGTTACCCGGTTCTATCCCACTCCCAGATTAGCTTGTCTGAGAGCCAGTATTGTGACCAACTCACTCACAGATACAGCAGACACTGGTAGAGATATAGTATATGGGAAAGAAAGTGAGAGACAGTTCCCTTTGTCACAACTTTTCCTCTTTTCAGATTGCTCAACTAACTGTCTCCGCTGTCTGTCAAGTTCTGTCCCAGACCATTCTTCCAGGAGCCTCAAAAGCAGCGCCTGGCACCCACTCCCTCAGCCGAGGGGGGGCATAGTCCACTCAGAGACCGTTGTAGCTGGGGAAGGGGATTGGGGAGGGGGGGAGGGGGGGAGTGGGATACAATGGCGGTCGAAGAAGAAGAAAATAAATCACAAAATCCCACGAGACGCAGAAACCACAGAAACTACGCGCTATACACACAGGGGAGGAAGAAAAAAAAGCACAACAGAATGTCAGATGGTTTCTGTTACTTCTCTGTGGAGTGTGTGTGTGTAGGCTGGTAATGCTGGTAAGTGTAATCCAGAGCAGCTGGTTTTTCAGGTCTGCTTGCCTGGCCCTAGGCATTGATGAAAACGACACACCTCCAACCTCAGGGTAACTGACTAGCTAGCCATACCTCCACTCCAGTCTGCCTACCTGTCTCAAATACCCAGGATTTCTCAATGGCATCCCACACAGAGGGTGTGGCTGTGTGTGAGTATCTCATGTGTGTGTGTGTGTGTGTGTGTGTGTGTGTGTGTGTGTGTGTGTGTGTGTGTGTGTGTGTGTGTGTGTGTGTGTGTGTGTGTGTGTGTGTGTGTGTGTGTGTGTGTGTGTGTGTGTGTGTGTGTGTGTGTGTGTGTGTGTGTGTGTGTGTGCCCCAACTTCTGAAGAGCAAAACCATTACAGTCCATGTAAGGATGGAAGCTATGCTGTAACTATGTAAATGCAGTGTGAAAAAGAAGAACAAATATTTGCTGGTAGTAAGTCGCTCTGGATAAGAGCGTCTGCTAAATGACGTAAATGTAAATGTAGTGATTTAAAACTACTCCAAATGGAGTGCAGCCTCCCCTACATCTAATAAGGAAGCAAATAAAGACTGTGCCTGTTATGTGATATTGTTTCACGATTCGGCGTACCACAAAGTTATAATAAAGATAGGGGGACACTTTTCACCTGGAAGATAATGAAATAATTGTGTGACGTGATGCAAGTTAAGAGAAATTTGCATGTACCGTTTCACCTGGCAAGTTCTGGACTTGTAGAACACTACAATGGTGTTCTGAAAAATAAAACGGACAAAAAAATATGTGCTCAAACAGGACTTACCTGGGTGGATGTGCTACCCATCGCCATGTTTCAATATGTTTCACCTCAGTCCAGGAAACTGGCCTCAGTTCACATGAGGTACTGATGGCCCATCGCTTGAGGACCCCCGCGTCACCACCAGCTACAGTCCCAGATCTGCATCTGTTGGATGACACTATGATGAAGTACTGTATAGCTCTGACCAACTGTATTCCAGCTGTTCACTCACAGGTCTCTGCTGCCCAAACTCCCATTGATGACCGTCCCCATCCCGATCTCCAGCCTGGAGATTGCGTAGTGGTCAGGAGGCAACAAAAAGGTAAAGAACCTTTAAAACCCAGGTGGAAGGGACCACTTCTGATTGCCCTCACCACCCCAACAGCGGTAATGTGCATAGGGAGACACCTGGTACCACACCTCCCACTGTAAGCAAGTAGCAGAGCCAGAAGAAGACTATCTAAAAGAAGAAGATGTTACTCCTTTTACTCCTACAAGAAGGGTCACTCTGCTTACCCTGGCTGTGGGCATCCTCTGGGTGGTAGCAGACTTTGAGCAAGAGGCAGGTGAACGTGCTAGTAACCTCTCCCCTACATCTCTGCTCCAACGAGGCCCGCATTCCACAGGGGGAAGCCCAGAACCAGATGACCCCGCTGACCTGAACCCTGATCCCCAACTAAAATGTCCATAACTAAAGGTCCGTAAATTAAATGTCCGTCACAAAAGCTCCGTCACAAAAAGGTCAGTAACTAAAAGGTCCGTAACTAAAAGGTCCCTAAGTAAAAGGTCCCCAACTAAAAGGTCCCCAACTAAAAGGTCCCAAACTAAAAGGTCCCCAACTAAAAGGTCCCCAACAAAAAGGTCCGTAACTAAAAGGTCCCCAACTAAAAGGTCCCCAACTAAAACGTCCCCAACTAAAAGGTCCCTAAGTAAAAGGTCCCCAACTAAAAGGTCCGTAACTAAAAGGTCCCCAACTAAAACGTCCCCAACTAAAAGGTCCCCAACTAAAAGGTCCGTAACTAAAAGGTCCCCAACTAAAAGGTCCCCAACTAAAAGGTCCGTAACTAAAAGGTCCCCAACTAAAATGTCCCCAACTAAAAGGTCCCCAACTAAAAGGTCCGTAACTAAAAGGTCCCCAACTAAAACGTCCCCAACTAAAAGGTCCCCAACTAAAAGGTCCCCAACTAAAAGGCCCCCAACTTAAAGGTCCCCAACTAAAAAGTCCATCACTAAAAGGTCAGTAACTAAAAAGTCCCCAACTAAAAGGTCCCCAACTAAAATATCCGTAACTTAAAGGTCTGTAACTAAAAGGTCCGTAACTAAAAGGTCCCCAACTAAAAGATCCGTAACTAAAAGATCCGTAACTAAAAGGTCCCCAACTAAAAGATCCGTAACTAAAAGATCCGTAACTAAAAGGTCCCCAACTAAAAGGTCCGTAACTAAAAGGTCCCCAACTAAAAAGTCCATCACTAAAAGGTCCCTAACTAAAAAGTCCATCACTAAAAGGTCCCCAACTAAAAGGTCCCCAACTAAAAGATCCGTAACTAAAAGGTCCGTAACTAAAAGGTCCGTAACTAAAAGGTCCCCAACTAAAAGATCCGTAACTAAAAGATCCGTAACTAAAAGATCCGTAACTAAAAGATCCGTAACTAAAAGGTCCGTAACTAAAAGATCCGTAACTAAAAGATCCGTAACTAAAAGATCCGTAACTAAAAGATCCGTAACTAAAAGATCCGTAACTAAAAGATCCGTAACTAAAAGATCCGTAACTAAAAGATCCGTAACTAAAAGGTCCGTAACTAAAAGGTCAGTAACTAAAAGGTCTGTAACTAAAAGGTCTGTAACTAAAAGGTCCCCAACTAAAAGGTCCGTAACTAAAAGGTCCGTAACTAAAAGATCCGTAACTAAAAGGTCTGTAACTAAAAGGTCCGTAACTAAAAGGTCCGTAACTAAAAGATCCGTAACTAAAAGGTCCGTAACTAAAAGGTCCGTAACTAAAAGATCCGTAACTAAAAGATCCGTAACTAAAAGATCCGTAACTAAAAGATCTGCAACTAAAAGGTCAGTAACTAAAAGGTCAGTAACTAAAAGATCCGTAACTTAAAGGTCTGTAACTAAAAGGTCAGTAACTAAAAGATCCGTAACTTAAAGATCTGTAACTAAAAGGTCAGTAACTAAAAGGTCAGTAACTAAAAGATCCGTAACTTAAAGGTCTGTAACTAAAAGGTCAGTAACTAAAATGTCCAAAACTAAAAGGTCCCCAACTAAAAGGTCAGCAACTAAAAGGTCCCCAACTAAAAGGTCTGTAACTAAAATGTCCCCAACTAAAAGGTCCCCAACTAAAAGGTCCCCAACTAAAAGGTCCGTAACTAAAAGGTCCCCAACTAAAAGGTCCCTAACTAAAAGGTCCGTAACTAAAAGGTCCCCAACTAAAAGGTCCCCAACTAAAAGATCCCCAACTAAAAGGTCCATCACTAAGAGGTCTGTCACTTAAAGGTCCCCAACTAAAAAGTCCATCACTAAAAAGTCCCCAACTAAAAGATCCCCAACTAAAAGATCCCTAACTAAATCATGTATTTTATGTCCCTCTAGCTATAGGGTATTTCCCATTTCATTTGATGTAATATACCCTCCTAACGTACAATATATTGTGTACACAGGTCATTGGATTGGTCTAACAGAACACATATGTAATGGGATGCCTTTTCTCTTTCAGAAAGCCACTCCCCTCACCCTAAGGGGGATATTCTATTACCAAGACAAACAGCCTCAATGAAAGGCTTGGCCAACAAGTGTCTCGCTGAATTGGAAATATGCTTTCTCTCTCTGTGAGGAATTCTCTTTTCACTCCTCTTCTTTCCTCTCTTCTGACCAGATCCCATGACAGGCAGCAATGGTTCGTTCTCCTAGCTGTTAGCCTCATGTTACCTGCACACCTGGGTTCAAATATTATTAGAAATCTTTCAAATACATTGAGCGTTTGCTCTAGTCTTCCTGGAGTGCCAGATGGGCGGGGTTTGCCGTTTGAGATTATTCTATTGGCCCATTGAGCTAGGCAAGCTCAATCAAGCACAGATTAAGTATTTTAAATGATTTCAAACAGTATTTTTGACCAGGTATATTTACCTGTGCGAGGCTAGGTGGTGGCCCTCTAGGACTCCAAACCTATTTACTTACTTTACCTCTTTTGTGAGAAAGTGTAACTGAGTCATTAAACCTGACAGGTATTGTTCTTCTGCCCGCTCCCAATGGGCTAAACTCTGTTTGCCTGTTTGCTTGAAAAGTTCCCATACAGGAAAAAAAGTGTTGTTTAACATAAGGGTTATTTGATAAGCCACTTCTAAAGATCTAAATTAGATTTCACACAGATGCAGGAGAAGAATGAATGCATCTTTCAAAATGGCATCCCTTTTATGTTGATCTCACTCCAGTACAAACAGACGGTGGGGGATGCAGTGACTTTGGATTGTTGATTTCTTACTGATTAATAGCTTGAAATTCATTAACGTTTAATCATTGAAAATGAACACCATGCTACTCTGCAGAGATTGGTTATGTCATATTCTTTAATATATGTCAGTATTCATTTTTGCTTTGTTGCCATTGAGATATCACACCACTATATGGCTATTTTGATTGCTAGTTCAGCCCCTACATACAGAACTAAATATATCTCACAGTACGTATCATGTTTCCTATGATAGTTTCCATATATTCTACACAAACACAAATCTGCTACTTCAGTACAGTCAAAGGTGAGTCAAAGCGGCTTTACAATAGCAAGTCAACTTTCGTGCACTTCTCCCACCGGAGGTGTAGATTAAAGTGTTGCCATTAGCCTCCTTCCTCTGCCTTTATCTCTTCACGGCATTAAAAGCTTCTTCTCAACACGGTCAAGGCAGACAGACGAGGTATGATATGACAGAGACCTGCAATAAATACATAAATATTTGTCCTATTTTTTCGAATGTAGGCCTAGTGTTCATTGAACGATTTAGCTAATACTCCAAAACACTATGGGCCAGTTTCCCAGAAACAGATTACAGTAAACCTACTCCTGGACTAAAAAGCAAGATCAGAGAGAATCTCCATTAAAAAAGTATATAGGCTCAATCTGTGCCTGAGAAACCAGCCCTATTAGAATTTGACTGTACTGAAAGAATGCTTGGTCAATGTACAATTCGAACAATGAGGAATCATGAGGGCCTTCTAAAACCTTCAAAAAAAGGCCTAAGAATTAAATAAATAATTGTTGTAGTTTTAAAATACACATTTCAATTTAAATTCAGTTGAATCTTTTCAATAATATTTCAATGGGTTTCTAATTATATCATTATTTTTCAATTATATTCTGATGTCATTTCTTCAGGTTGTGTTGGAAAGGAAAGGGTTAACACTGAAGAGAAAAAAATATCCAAATCAGGATTTTTCTTTCGTGATCTCAGCCATTAGCTAGGCCCTCAGAAGCTAGATTAAAGGCATATGACTTGTAACGGCTGGGACCATTTTTACCAAAACATATGGAAACATCCACCTTATCGAAGGACGAAATGTCAAATAAAATAAAGTCGTACAAAGATTTGCAGATATTATCGCAGGTTTCTAGCTTCAACAGTGCCGTTATAATATCTAGAAAACAATATGCACTTAATCCAAAAGTAAAAAGAAAGAAATCCTTAAAAGCTGGTGTAACTGAGTCAGGTTTGTATGCCTCCTTGCTCGCACACACTTATACAGTTCTGCCCACAAATGTTCTATAGGATTGAGGTCAGGGCTTTGTGATGGACACTCCAATACCTTGACTTTGTTGTCCTTAAGCCATTTTGCCACAACTTTGGAAGTATGCTTGGAGTCATTATCCATTTGGAAGACCCATTTGCGACCAAGCTTTAACTTCCTGACTGATGTCTTGAGATGTTGCTTCAATATATCCACATAATTTTCCTGCCTCATGATACCATCTATTTTGTGAAGTGCACCAGTCCCTCCTGCAGCAAAGCACCCCCACAACATAATGCTGCCACCCCCGTGCTTCACGGTTGGGATGGTGTTCTTCGGCTTGCAAGCCTCCCCCTTTTTCCAAACATAACGATGGTCATTATGGCCAAACAGTTCTATTTTTGTTTCATTAGACCAGAGGACTTTTCTCCAAAAAGTACGATGTTTGTCCCCATGTGCAGTTGCAAACCGTAGTCTGGCTTTTTTTATGGTGGTTTTGGAGCAGTGGCTTCTTCCTTGCTGAGCGGCCTTTCAGGTTATGTTGATAAAGGATTTGTTTTACTGTGGATATAGATACTTTTGTACCTGTTTCCTCCAGCATCTTCACGAGGTCCTTTGCTGTTGTTCTGGGATTGATTTGCACTTTTCGCACCAAAGTACGTTCATCTCTAGGAGACAGAGCGCGTCTCCTTCCTGAGCGGTATAACGGCTGCGTGGTCCCATGGTGTTTATAGTTGCGTATTATTGTTTGTACAGATGAACGTGGTACGTGGTGTTTGGAAAATGCTCTCAAGGATGAACCAGACTTGTGGAGGTCTATAATTTTTTTTCCTGAGGTCTTGGCTGATTTCTTTTGATTTTCCCATGATGTCAAGCAAAGAGGCACTGAGTTTGAAGGTAGGCCTTGAAATACATCCACAGATACACCTCCAATTGACTCAAATGATGTCAATTAGCACATCAGAACCTTCTAAAGTCATGACATCATGTTCTGGAATTTTCCAAGCTGTTTAAAGGCGCAGTCAGCTTAGTGCATGTAAACTTCTGACCCACTGGAATTGTGATACAGTAAATTATAAGTGAAATAATCTGTCTGTAAACAATTGTTGGGAAAATTACTTGTGTCATGCACAAAGTAGATGTCCTAACCGACTTGCCAAAACTATAGTCTGTTAACAAGACATTTGTGGAGTGGTTGAAAAACGAGTTTTAAGGACTCCAACCTAAGTGTATGTAAACTTCCGACTTCAACTGTAGCGTAGCATATGTTGTATATTTGAAGATACAGTACATTCAGGGCAAAAGGAAAAACGGATTATGCCGGAGCTTAAAAAACACAAACTCCAAACATCTTTAAGAATAGTTCTTTATGTATTTCTCATGTGAAACGAATGACAATCATACCACACAAATATAAGCAATTACTGTTGTAACAGTCAGAGAAAACAACTCTGGAAATTAGTACACAACATAAAATACAGATACCTGTATATAACTGTAAATTATTGCTTGATTGCTACTTCGTTTTCTGGATAACTACAGTACTAGACATAATATTCAGATTTCAACAGAACAGTATACAACAGTAACGGACGGTATTGACCGTTTTGTTTTGTAGACATTCCAAAAAAACAAACATTAAACTGAGTCAATTTTTAACACGACACAATAAGAATTGATTTGATCGAGCATTTCAAAACTTTTTATTTATTTGTATCTTTACATCAACATAAAATTAGAAGCCAACATTTTTTTAGCTGCATACTGGAACTGGCGTCAGCAACAAAATCACTATAAATGTTTCTCGTTTCGCCTGTGACCCAAAATGCTCCCAGTTTCAGAGACAGCGGTCAGTAGAAAACATCAGATCAGCCTCGTCAACATAATCATTATCTTAGTCATCAATCAGCAATATTATCACAAGTCAGCACAACTAGAAAGTGTCTGTGCCATTGCATTGTGTTTCAACACTCGCTGGCTGCTTGGTTTTTAGAAGTCACCTCTGAAAGGACAAAGCTTGCACTTGAAATTATGTTCCAGGGACAAACACTAACAA
Source organism: Salvelinus alpinus (assembly GCF_045679555.1). Taxonomy (NCBI): domain Eukaryota; kingdom Metazoa; phylum Chordata; class Actinopteri; order Salmoniformes; family Salmonidae; genus Salvelinus; species Salvelinus alpinus. The sequence goes on along the minus strand of NC_092110.1, from coordinate 37,156,443 downwards.
AAACACACATATGTTCTGTGGTTGCAACCAACCATCATCTCAAAAGACACATTTTCCTGTTCTTCCTACCACACCTATTCAGTAGTACACTCCTGCACATATATCCAAAGGCCTCCGAGCCTTCAAACCCCCAGTAGCGAGAGATGATGAGTGTTAAACGCACGCTGCTCTGCTAGTGAGAAGGCTACCCAGGTGTTTATTTTGAAAAACAGAAGATTTTTTTTAAAAGAACAAAAGAAATATAGAACATTCTCTCTAGCAAGACTGCCTTTACAGTGAGAAGGAAAAAGACTGCCTTTACAGCGAGAAGAAAAAGACTGCCTCTACAGTGAAAATAAAAAAGACTGCCTTCACAGTGAGAAGAAAAAACACGGCCTTTACAACGAGAAGAAAAATACGGCCTCTACAGTGAAAATAAAAAAAACTGCCTCTACAGTGAAAATAAAAAAGACTGCCTCTACAATGAGAAGGAAAAGACTGCCTCCACAGTGAAAATAAAAGACTGCCTTTACAGTGAGAAGAAAAAAGACTGCCTTTACAGTGAGAAAAAAAGACTGCCTTTACAGTGAGAAGGAAAAAGACTGCCTTTACAGTGAGAAGAAAAATACTTCCTTTACAGTGAGAAGAAAAAAGACTGCCTCTACAGTGAGAAGAAAAAAGACTGCCTCTACAATGAGAAGAAAAAGACGGCCTTTACAATGAGAAGAAAAAAGACTGCATTTACAGTGAGAAGACAAAAGACTGCCTTTACAGTGAGAAGAAAAAAGACTGACTCTACAATGAGAAGAAAAAAGACTGCTGACAATAAAGTGCTCGCATGCAGACAGACCATCTTTTGTTTACTAATATGAGCAAAAATATCTGTCATTTTTCATGCTGTCTAACACGGAAAAGGTTTAGGTTAACCGCCGAGGCCCACCGGAACACTCCCCCTCAACGGTTGGGCTTTTATTTTGTTAAAAAAAACACTGGTTTCAAAACACCTTTTCAGGTTGGGAATGAAATCAAGGACTCTTACATGGAAAATTCTGTATACAACAGACTACATGGAATAGTATGTATACAACAGACTACATGGAATTGCCTGTATACAACAGACTCACTATATGGAGAATGTTTGTGAAAAAACTAAAACATGAGGGACTTTTTATGGCATCAAATCATTGTAATAACAGACACATGACATTATAGTTGATATGTTATGCTTGTTGTTATTCAAAGTGCATGGTCAGGAGAAACGTCTATCATTCTGGTAAAAGTTACTCTTAAATTTACTCCTAAGATATTTAGGATTAAAATGAATGACTAAAAGCACACTTAATTAATTAATTCTTAATTTTATTTGGGAGTTGGAAAGAACTTGTTGTGAGCAAAATAACAACTGTTAATGCAGCAGTATTCCAAATTGGAGTAATTTGCTCTAGGGGCGCTGTACTACTATGGCTGACCCTGTAAAACACATTTCATGTGACAATAAAACTCATTTTTAATAACATTTAAAAAAACTTTCTCTTTAGTTTCTTGAGTTTCCAAAGGTTTGTGCTGTGACTGCAATATGAGATGAAGGCTTTGGTTGCTATCTCCAGAGGCTGGGTGGCTAATTAAACTTTTTCAATTTCTCAGCAACGCTTAATGTCAATCATTAAAACCTAATGGACTATTTCCACCTACTGACTATTGAGCTATTTACAGCAAGAACTAAGAAGCAGTCTTCAACTTTTAAGAGCTGACAGAGGAAAGTCAGGACATTCCTTTAGTATAGCTCCAGAGAGAGAGAGATTCTCAGTGTAAAACAAGCCATATAGGTCTGAGAAGAAGACAGCTGTGTTGATATCATAACAAGACCCCAAAACATTACTGGAAAGATGGAATATAAAATAAATGCCCTCCGAAAATGTCAACACTCCTGTAGGAGATTAGTCTTAGCCTCTACTCCTATCCTAAAGCCCAACTCTTAGGCGTTACTCCTATCCTAAAGCCCAACTCTTAGGCTTTTACTCACACTGTAAAGGTCTCATTCACTCTGTCTTTTCACTCACTCAGCCAGCCTCCCCCCTCACACCTGACACTATAAAACTAGAGATATGCGTGTCGTCTTAAGCGTCATTCCATTTCCCTGTCATCTTGACCAGTATAAAATGCCTCAGCTCCCGACTACGTTAGTAAGCATGCAAAAAAACAATTGTTTGTGGTATCAAATACATTTTAAGAAGAATGCACACCTAGTTCAGCAACACTTCAATAGACACCTCTCTGATTAAAAGGACATAAGCAGACCCTCCCCCAAAATGTAAATAAAATGCAAACACCACCATAACTTTGATGTTACCGCGTGGCCACCTGTTGCTATGTAGTGTGACCTCCGTAGGTTCCTTTGCTTTATACAACAGTTTAGTATTTGAGTCTCTGTAGGAGTATGTTCTTATATATACATGAAGACAAGAAGAGGAATACCAGACAGCCAATCCTCATTCTGTGTTAGCAGAAACAACCAATCAGCTGATATCATAAATAGCAGAAGAAGAACAGACTAACAATCAGAAGAACAAATTTATATCAAAAAAGTTAAGAAACTCAAAAACCTCATTAGAGGTATTGCATGTCCCCGAAAGACCACTGCGCGACACAACTAACCAGTGACAGTAAGCAGGAAGGAAATAAATACTACTAGAGAGGAACTACTACAGATGAGAGCTGAGTGTATAATCTATGACAGGGTGCTTTAGGAGGACAAGGTGTTACATACCCGCCCCTGGCTGATCCGAGGTCAGAGGTCAAGAGTTAGGCACCCCCCCCTCCTCCCTTCCCTTTCCTTTGAGTGTGATGAGTGTGTGTAAATCTCATCCATCCTCCATCGTCCATACAGGCCAGACCGCCTCATCCCATCCAATAGCCATGCTCCCTCCACAAACACCACCAACTGTCTGCTGTTTGTGTGTTTTGGGTTGAACTGAAATGAGGGGCGTTGCCTTGCTGTGCTGTGCGACTGCAGAGACAGAGAAGACAGGGCTTGGTGCGTGTGTGTGTTGCGGTCGTAGGAGTGGGGTCCGTAACGGGCGTCCTAGTTCAGGACTTGCGACGGGCCGTCGGGGCGCCGGGTTTGGACGATCTGCTGTTTCTGCTTGGGCCGCGCTTCGTCGTTGTCATCCTCTGCATCGCTGTCGCACACATGCACCACAACGCTGGGGGTTGACTCAGTGCCCGCATGCAGTTCATACTTCTCCCCTAAAGAAGGAGAGGGTAGGGAGGGATGGAAGGAGAGAGACAGGGAAGGATAGAGAAGGAGAGAGAGAAAAGGGGTAGAAAGGGGTTTGAGAGCGTGAAAAAGAGAGAGGAAGAAAAACCGACAAAGACTTTAATCCACCAGACTTGATTTGCCTTTAGAATGCCACACATCCATCAACAGCCCTACAGCCGCATTCCAGGTTCAATCTCTTGATTAGATGGCCAATGAAAGTCTGATCTACAATTGAAGCAGATTGATCAGACTGCAGGACAGATCCAAGCCTATAGTACCAGAGGTAGAGGAGCCTGTAAATAAGCCCGACAGACATAAAAAAAAACAACGGTAACCACTAAGCCGCAGGATCAGAAAATCAAATGAAATCACATTTGATTGGTTGCATACACATATTTAGCAGATGTTATCGCAGGTGTAGCGAAATGCTTGTATAACATGGCTCCTCTAGAACTATGAACTGAGTGTTAGCCTAGCACTAGATGAAAGAGGGAACCTCCCCTGCGATGGCTGACGTTATCAGCTGGAATAACACTGGCTGTGTTAATGAAATGTACTGCAGGCTAGGATAGGATCACACTGGCTCCTGTTGCTATCGTGTGCCAAACTACTCCAATAGAGGAGACAGAATACATATACGTATATATAGGGAGAGAGATGAAGTCGGAAGTTTACATACACTTAGATTGGAGTCCTTAAAACTTGTTTTTCAACCACTCCACACATTTCTTGTTAACAAACTATAGTTTTGGCAAGTCGGTTAGGACATCTACTTTGTAGATGACACAAGTGATTTTTCCAACAATTGTTTACAGACAGATTATTTCACTTATAATTCACTGCATCACAATTCCAGCGGGTCAGAAGTTTACATACACTCAGTTGACTGTGCCTTTAAACAGCTTGGAAAATTCCAGAAAATTATGTCATGGCTTTAGAAGCTTCTGATGGGCTAATTGACATCATTTGAGTCAATTGGAGGTGTACCTGTGGATGTATTTCAAGGCCTACCTTCAAACTCAGTGCCTCTTTGCTTGACATCATGGGAAAATCAAAAGAAATCAGCCAAGACCTCAGAAAAAAAATTGTAGACCTCCACAAATCTGGTTCATCCTTGGGAGCAATTTCCAAAAGCCTGACGGTACCACGTTCATCTGTACAAACAATAGTACGCAAGTACCCTGACCTCAATCCCGTAGAACATTTGTGGGCAGAACTGAAAAAGTGTGTGCGAGCAAGGAGGCCTACAAAACAAACCTGACTCAGTTACACCAGCTCTGTCAGGAGGAATGGGCCAAAATTCACCCAACTTATTGTGGGAAGCTTGTGGAAGGCTACCTGAAATGTTTGACCCAAGTTAAACAATTTAAAGGCAATACTACCAAATACTAATTGAATGTATGTAAACTTCTGACCCACTGGGAATGTGATGAAAGAAATAAAAGCTGAAATAAATCATTCTCTCTACTATTATTCTGACATTTCACATTCTTAAAATAATGTGGCGATCCTAACTGACCTAAAACAGGGAATTTTTACTATGATTTAATGTCAGGAGTTGTGAAAAACTGCGTTTAAATGTATTTGGCTAAGGTGTATGTAAACTTCCGACTTCAACTGTATATATTAATACTATATACTACTAAACTACACTTATAAAAAATTGAATTTTATTTGTCACATGCTTCATAAACAACAGGTGTAGATGAACAGGGAAATGCTTACTTACGGGCCCTTCCCAACAAACAACTGTATATATATATATATTTACTACCATTCAAAAGTTTGACGTCACTTAGAAATGTCCTTGTTTTTGAAAGAAAAGCAATTTCTTTGTCCATTAAAATAACATAAAATTGATCAGAAATACAGTGTAGACACTGTTAATGTTGTAAATTACCATTGTAGCTGGAAATGGCTGATTTTTTATGGAATATCTACATAGGCATACAGATCTACATAGCATCCCGGAGTCGCCTCCACTGTTGACGTTGAGACTGGTGTTTTGCGGGTAATATTTAATAAAGTTGCTAGTTGAGGACTTGTGAGGCGTCTGTTTCTCAAACTAGACACTCTAATGTACTTGTCCTCTTGCTCAGTTGTGCACCGGGGACTCCCACTCCTCTTTCTATTCTGGTTAGAGCCAGTTTGCGCCGTTATGTGAGGGAGTAGGACACAGCATTGTACGAGATCTTCAGTTTCTGTCAATTTCTCACATGGAATAGCCTTCATTTCTCTGAACAAGTATAGACTGACGAGTTTCAGAAGAAAGTACTTTGTTTCTGGCCATTTTGGAGCCTGTAATCGAACCTACAAATGCTGATGTTCCAGATACTCAACTAGTCTAAAGAAGGCCAGTTTTATTGTTTCTTTAATCAGAACAACAGTTTTCAGCTGTGCTAACATAATTGCAAAAGGGTTTTCTAATGATTTATTAGCCTTTTAAAATGATAAACTTGGATTAGCTAACACAACGTGCCATTGGAACACAGGAGTGATGGTTGCTGATAATGGGCCGCTGTACACCTATGTAGATATTCCATAAAAAATTGTCCGTTTCCAGCTACAATAGTCATTGTGCTTATACAGGTTCAGGAGTAATGCTGGGAAAGGTACTTTCTTGTATACTGGAGCCTCAGAATGGAATGAGTTGCCTCTGCCTATTAAAACAACGTCCTCTCTGGACAGCTTTAAAAGTAAAGTAAAAATATGTGCCCATATGAATAACCCCTATGATGTAACTGGAATGATGAGATAGATGTTCTTCTTTTATGTTTTTGTTTTATTATTTCACTGCCGTACTGTGTTCGATCTTGTATAGCCATCTTGTCTCAAGAGGACCACAATGGAAATAAGTCCCAGACTTTATTGTGTGTTATCCTCGATGATTTTATTAATGTGCATGTATGGCTTTTAAGATTTATTTGTGCTTGTTTTTTTAAATGGTCAAATTAATAAACTAAACTAAAACATTTTTTACAACATTAACAATGTCTTCTCTGTATTTCTGATCAATTTGATGTTATTTTAATGACAAAAAATGAGCTTTTCTTTAAGAAACAAGGACATTTCTAAGTGACCTTAAACATTTGAACGGTAGTGTGTATATTTAAACATACACACATTTAATCCATGCCATAACGGTAATGTCCTGGCATGGATTAAATATTATACGATTCCTAAAAAATACAGCCAGTATCAGTACATCAAATTGAGGTATCACAGATAAGATTTGATGTAGTCGGTGCTGTTTGATTCCGGAGAATTCCAGGGTTAAGCAACACAAAGGCCTCTCATCACAACCTCCTGAAATACATATGCAGATTGCATCACAGTTGCCATGGAGACCAGACAGGGCCAAGGGAAACATGAGAAGAGGTTTCCCACACTGCCCGTCTGACAGAAAAAGGTCCTGTTTTGTTTTGGGAAGGTCACTACCACAGGCGGCCAGCAGAGAGCGGCAGCGGGCCACACTGCAGCAGAGCACTAATATGATTTAGAGGCAGGCTAAAGAAGCCCCAGCAAGAGCCAAGGCCTATTTCCTGATGCCTTCTGGTGTTACCATAGTAACAGCACTGTGGTGGTGGGTCTTCACTGCAACATGGTAAATCATGTAATGTAGGAATCATGATTTTTCCTGTAATGCATTATGCTGAGGGGCTGGTGGCGGTGCATAAAAGATTAAGCCAAGTCAAAGCAATGCTCAATGACATCTTCTTTGACAGCCGTTCAGGTTTGTAGGTACACCAAATAGAGGCACTCAAAGTGCTGCAATATTCAGATGTCTGGATTTCCAGACAACCACAGACAAGAACCCAGGTTGGGAGTGGCCAAGACAATCTCTTTGCCTCCTGAACCTACTAAATCATATAATGGTGTAACTAACTATAGCGTCTGTCTGCCGTTAAGTTCGCATATTACTGGTGAGGAGGCTTTCCTTTCCACAGATAACCAGGGTCTATACCATCGTAAAACAAATACAATAATAATCTGTACATTCTTCCGAAGTGTGCACTTTCCTTCATAGGGATCTCAATAGCATACTCCTTGCATCCATTCGCCTCTCTCCTCGTCTCAAAACCCATTGGAGGAGAAGTTCAAAGGGGAGGAGACGAGGAAGGAAATGGCTGAAGTAAGAAACATGTTGGAAACTCCTTCTAGCTCAATGCTTTTACATTTGTTGGGGAGTTGTGTACGAGTGCACACTTCAGAAGAATGAACACAGTATTGGGCCGCACAGACAAGACTCCAAATGACACAGCGAAGCATTCTGAGAACTCGGTGACCTCTTGAACCATGTGACCCTACTGCCTTGTCTCCAGTAGAAAGAACACTCCCTGTTTGATATGGCTGGCATTTCTAAAAGGTCACCTCCTGACTGCAAACGCTAGCCCTTTACCTAGCAAGAGAGACAGGGACAGAGTATGGCCAACGCTAGCCCTTAACTCAGCCCGACAGACAGTCAGAGAGTATGTCAAACGCTAGCCCTTTACCTAGCAAGAGAGACAGGGACAGAGTATGCCCAATGCTAGCCCTTAACTCAGCCCGACAGACAGTCACAGAGTATGTCCAACGCTAGCCCTTAACTCAGCGATACAGACAGTCCCTGAGAATGGCCAATGCTAGCCCTTAACTCAGCCATACAGACAGTCCCTGAGAATGGCCAATGCTAGCCCTTAACTCAGCCAGACAAACCAGCTCAGAGTGTGGCACACGCTAGCCCTTAACTCATCCAGCCAGACAGTCAGAGAGTATGGCCAATGCTAGCCCTTAACTCAGCCAGACAAACCAGCTCAGAGTATGGCACACGCTAGCCCTTAACTCAGACAGACAGACAGTCACAGAGTATGGCCAATGCTAGCCCTTAACTCAGCCAGATAGACAGTCTCAGAGTATGGTCAATGCTAGCCCTTAACTCAGCCAGATAGACAGTGTCAGAGTATGGCCAATGCTAGCCCTTAACTCAGCCAGATAGACAGTCTCAGAGTATGGTCAATGCTAGCCCTTAACTCAGCCAGATAGACAGTCTCAGAGTATGGCCAATGCTAGCCCTTAACTCAGCCAGATAGACAGTCTCAGAGTATGGTCAATGCTAGCCCTTAACTCAGCCAGATAGACAGTCTCAGAGTATGGTCAATGCTAGCCCTTAACTCAGCCAGATAGACAGTCTCAGAGTATGGTCAATGCTAGCCCTTAACTCAGCCAGACAGACAGTCTCAGAGTATGGTCAATGCTAGCCCTTAACTCAGCCCGACAGACAGTCACAGAGTATGTCCAACGCTAGCCCTTAACTCAGCGATACAGACAGTCCCTGAGAATGGCCAATGCTAGCCCTTAACTCAGCCATACAGACAGTCCCTGAGAATGGCCAATGCTAGCCCTTAACTCAGCCAGACAAACCAGCTCAGAGTGTGGCACACGCTAGCCCTTAACTCATCCAGCCAGACAGTCAGAGAGTATGGCCAATGCTAGCCCTTAACTCAGCCAGACAAACCAGCTCAGAGTATGGCACACGCTAGCCCTTAACTCAGACAGACAGACAGTCACAGAGTATGGCCAATGCTAGCCCTTAACTCAGCCAGATAGACAGTCTCAGAGTATGGTCAATGCTAGCCCTTAACTCAGCCAGATAGACAGTCTCAGAGTATGGCCAATGCTAGCCCTTAACTCAGCCAGATAGACAGTCTCAGAGTATGGTCAATGCTAGCCCTTAACTCAGCCAGATAGACAGTCTCAGAGTATGGTCAATGCTAGCCCTTAACTCAGCCAGATAGACAGTCTCAGAGTATGGTCAATGCTAGCCCTTAACTCAGCCAGATAGACAGTCTCAGAGTATGGCCAATGCTAGCCCTTAACTCAGCCAGATAGACAGTCTCAGAGTATGGTCAATGCTAGCCCTTAACTCAGCCAGATAGACAGTCTCAGAGTATGGTCAATGCTAGCCCTTAACTCAGCCAGATAGACAGTCTCAGAGTATGGTCAATGCTAGCCCTTAACTCAGCCAGACAGACAGTCTCAGAGTATGGTCAATGCTAGCCCTTAACTCAGCCAGACAGACAGTCTCAGAGTATGGCATTAGGAAGTATGTGTGCCATAAGAGAGAGCCATTAAAGAAACAGAATAGCGCTCATGTAACCGAAAGGTCGCTGATCTGAATCTCCGAGCCGACTAGGTGAAAAATCTGTCGATGTGCCCTTGAGCAAGGCACTTAACCCTAATTGCTCCTGTAAATCGCCCATGGATAAGAGCCTCTTCTAAATTACTAAATTGTAAATATTGTAAGGATGAATCTCTTTTTCTGATACACATTCATACTTAGATAACTGTCCAGCATACTGCACAAAGAAATTGGATGTGTTTACGCTACTTGGTGCACTTTCTGGGATCTTACTGTCATCCTAGGATTCTCACAATAGCACAGCACATGGAGCTGATGAGCTCAGTTCAGATAACAGTGCCAGTAGATACATGCTATATGAGTTTGTAGGGTGTGTAGACTGTCAATATGTATGTATGTGTGTGTATGTATGTACTGACCTGGGCCCAGCTTGGCCACCGCACACAGCAGGTCATAGTTGATACCAGGCGTGGCGTCTTCGCTCTGGCTCCAGCCCACGGGCGGCGAGGCAGGGGGCGAGATGAGGAACTGTTTGACGGGCGCAGGAGGAGCCAGGTACGACTTGTCTATATCCTCCCCAGAATTCTGAACCTATAGAAGGTGGAGAGGAGAGTGGGACATGTTAGAATGGATGTCAGTGATAAAATCTGGGTCATGTTCATTTGGAATGGAAAATGTTGAAAACGTTTAGCAACTAATAATGTAACAAGTCTAGGTAGTCCCTGCCTGTTAAGTTTTTTTACTGTTTGCTCCTTGTCTTTTTACTGTTTGACCCTGTCTCCACTTATCCCTATAGACTCTTATCCCTATAGACCCTTACCCCTATAGACTATTACCCCTCTAGGCCCTTACACATATAGACCCTTACCCCTATAGACTATTACCCCTCTAGGCCCTTACACATATAGACCCTTACCCCGTAGACTATTACCCCTACAGACTCTTACCACTATAGGCTCTTCATGTAGATCTGAGAGGATTGGATCAGTATAATATATAAATGATCTTCCTGTTGGCTCCCTGGACTGAACACAATGTACTGGATTATATCTAATACAAGACACACACACCTTGGCTCGTCCCTTATGGAACCTACTCCTCAGAACACACACTCAGAACAAACACATGCTGAGTACACACACAGACAGGCATGCATAAATACACAACACATACACACACACACACACACACACACACACACACACACACACACACACACACACACACACACACACACACACACACACACACACACACACACACACACACACACACACACACACACACACACACACACACACACACACACACACACACACACAATACACAGCTAGGATGAGGTCAAGTTTGGCTTAGAGGCCACTACCTTCTCAATGGGGAGAGAACAGTAGAGAAATACCACTACATTCTCAATGGGGAGACTACAGTAGAGAAATACCACTACATTCTCAATGGGGAGACTACAGTAGAGAAATACCACTACATTCTCAATGGGGAGAGAACAGTAGAGAAATACCACTACATTCTCAATGGGGAGACTACAGTAGAGAAATACCACTACATTCTCAATGGGGAGACTACAGTAGAGAAATACCACTACATTCTCAATGGGGAGACTACAGTAGAGAAATACCACTACATTCTCAATTGGGAGAGTACAGTAGAGAAATACCACTACATTCTCAATGGGGAGACTACAGTAGAGAAATACCACTACATTCTCAATGGGGAGACTACAGTAGAGAAATACCACTACATTCTCAATGGGGAGACTACAGTAGAGAAATACCACTACATTCTCAATGGGGAGACTACAGTAGAGAAATACCACTACATTCTCAATGGGGAGAGTACAGTAGAGAAATACCACTACATTCTCAATGGGGAGACTACAGTAGAGAAATACCACTACATTCTCAATGGGGAGACTACAGTAGAGAAATACCACTACATTCTCAATGGGGAGACTACAGTAGAGAAATACCACTACATTCTCAATGGGGAGACTACAGTAGAGAAATACCACTACATTCTCAATGGGGAGAGTACAGTAGAGAAATACCACTACATTCTCAATGGGGAGAGTACAGTAGAGAAATACCACTACATTCTCAATGGGGAGACTACAGTAGAGAAATACCACTACATTCTCAATGGGAAGAGTACAGTAGAGAAATAGAGAAAGGATAAAAGTCTGCACACAAAAATGCTCCTCCCGAGTCCTTTGATTCAACCTGCACCACAAGTGCCTTCAGAAAGTGTTCAAACCCTTGACTTTTTCCACATTTTGTTGTGTTACAGCGTGAATTCAAAACAGATTCACCCATCTACACACAATACCCCACAATGACATTTTGTCATTACATTTTGTAAGAAATTTTAGCAAATGTATTGAAAATTAAATACAGAACTATCTAATTTACATACAGTGGGGAGAACAAGTATTTGATACACTGCCGATTTTGCAGGTTTTTCTACTTACAAAGCATGTAGAGGTCTGTAATTTTTATCATAGGTACACTTCAACTGTGAGAGACGGAATCTAAAACAAAAATCCAGAAAATCACATTGTATGATTTTTAAATAATTAATTTGCATTTTATTGCATGACATAAGTATTTGATCACCTACCAACCAGTAAGAATTCCGGCTCTCACAGACCTGTTCGTTTTTCTTTAAGAAGCCCTCCTGTTCTCCACTCATTACCTGTATTAACTGCACCTGTTTGAACTCGTTACCTGTATAAAAGACACCTGTCCACACACAATCAAACAGATTCCAACCTCTCCACAATGGCCAAGACCAGAGAGCTGTGTAAGGACATCAGGGATAAAATTGTAGACCTGCACAAGGCTGGGATGGGCTACAGGACAATAGGCAAGCAGCTTGGTGAGAAGGAAACAACTGTTGGCGCAATTATTAGAAAATGGAAGAAGTTCAAGATGACGGTCAATCACCCTCGGTCTGGGGCTCCATGCAAGATTTCACCTCGTGGGGCATCAATGATCATGAGGAAGGTGAGGGATCAGCCCAGAACTACACGGCAGGACCTGGTCAATGACCTGAAGAGAGCTGGGACCACAGTCTCAAAGAAAACCATTAGTAACACACTACGCCGTCATGGATTAAAATCCTGCAGCGCACGCAAGGTCCCCCTGCTTAAGCCAGTGCATGTCCAGGCCTGTCTGAAGTTTGCCAATGACCATCTGGATGATCCAGAGGAGGAATGGGAGAAGGTCATGTGGTCTGATGAGACAAAAATAGAGCTTTTTGGTCTAACTCCACTCGCCGTGTTTGGAGGAAGAAGAAGTATGAGTACAACCCCAAGAACACCATCCCAACCGTGAAGCATGGAGGTGGAAACATCATTCTTTGGGGATGCTTTTCTGCAAAGGGGACAGGACGACTGCACCGTATTGAGGGGAGGATGGATGGGGCCATGTATCGCGAGATCTTGGCCAACAACCTCCTTCCCTCAGTAAGAGCATTGAAGATGGGTCGTGGCTGGGTCTTCCAGCATGACAACGACACGAAGCACACAGCCATGGCAACTAAGGAGTGGCTCCGTAAGAAGCATCTCAAGGTCCTGGAGTGGCCTAGCCAGTCTCCAGACCTGAACCCAATAGAAAATCTTTGGAGGGAGCTGAAAGTCCGTATTGCCCAGCGACAGCCCCGAAACCTGAAGGATCTGGAGAAGATCTGTAGGGAGGAGTGGGCCAAAATCCCTGCTGCAGTGTGTGCAAACCTAGTCAAGAACTACAGGAAACGTATGATCTCTGTAATTGCAAACAAAGGTTTCTGTACCAAATATTAAGTTCTGCTTTTCTGATGTATCAAATACTTATGTCATGCAATAAAATGCAAATTAATTACTTAAAAATCATACAATGTGATTTTCTGGATTTTTGTTTTAGATTCCGTCTCTCATAGTTGAAGTGTACCTATGATAAAAATTACAGACCTCTACATGCTTTGTAAGTAGGAAAACCTGCAAAATCGGCAGTGTATCAAATACTTGTTCTCCCCACTGTAAGTATTCACACCCCTGAGTCAATACTTTTGTAGAAGCACCTTTGGCAGCAATTACAGTCTATAACAACCTTGCACACCTGGATTGCTTAATATTTGCATATTATTCTTTTCAACATTCTTCAATCTCTGTCAAATTGATTGTTGGTCATTGCTAGACAATTATTTTCAGGTCTTGCCGTAGATGTTCAAGTAGATTTAAGTCAAAACTGTAACTCGGCCAGTCAGGAACATTCACTGTCTTCTTGGTAAGCAACTCCAGCATAGATTTGGCATTGTGTTTTAAGTTATTGTCCTCACCTCCCAGTGTCTGATGGAAAGCAGACTGAACCAAGTTTTCCTTCTAGAATGTTGCCTGTGCTTAGCTCCATTCCATTTATTTTTTATCCTGAAAAACTCCCCAGTCCTTAACGATTACAAGCATACCCATAACATGATGCAACCACCACTATGCTTGAAAATATGGAGAATGGTACTCGGTAACGTGTTGTATTGGATTTGCCCCAAACATACACTACATGACCAAAAGTATGTGGACACCTGCTCCTCGAACATCTCATTCCAAAATTAGGGGCTTTAATATGGAGTTGGTCCCCCCTTTCCTGCTATAACAGCCTACACTCTTCTGGGAAGGCTTTCCACTAGATGTTGGAACATTGCTGAGGGGACTTGCTTCCATTCAGCCACAAGAGCATTAGTGAGGTCGGGCACTGATGTTGGGCGATTAGGCCTGGCTCGCAGTCGGAGTTCCAATCATCCCAAAGGTGTTCGATGGGGTTGAGGTTAGGGCTCTGTGCAGGCCAGTCAAGTTCTTCCACACCGAGCTTGACAAACCTTTCTGTATGGACCTTGCTTTGTGCACGGGGCATTGTCATGCTGAAACAGGAAAGGGACTTCCCCAAAGTGTTACTGACCTCTTCAGTGAGGCCATTCTACTGCCAATGTTTGTCTATGGAGATTGCATGGCCGTGTGCTCGATTTATACACCTGTCATTAAGGGTGTGGCTGAAATAGCTGAGTCCACTCATTTGAAGGGGTGTCCACATACTTGTGCATATATAGTGTAACACTGTATTCAGGACAAAAGGTGAATTGCTTTGCCACATTTTTTTGCAGTTTCACTTTAGTGCCTTGTTGCAAACAGGATGCATGTTTTGGAATATTTTATTCTGTACAGGCTTCCTTCTTTTCAATCTGTCAATTAGGTTAGTATTGTGGAGTAACTACTATGTTGTTGATCCATCCTCAGTTTCCTCCTATCAGATTTATTAACCTCTGTAACTGTTTTAAAGTCACCATTGGCCTCATGGTGAAATCCCTGAGCGGTTTCCTTCCTCTCCGGCAACTGAGTTAGTAAGGATGCCTGTATCTTTGTAGTGACTTGGTTTATTGATACACAATCCAAAGTATAATTAATAACTTCATCATAATGAAAGGGATATTCAGTGTCTGCTTTAAAAAAAAATTACCCATCTACCAATAGCTGCCCTTCTTTCCAAGGCATTGGAAAACATCCCTGGTCTTTGTGGTTGAATCTGTGTTTGAAATTCATTGCTCGACTGAGGGACCTTACAGATAACTGAATGTGTGGGGTACAGAGATGAGGTTGTCTTTCATGTTAAACACTTATTTCACACAGAGTGAGTCCATGACTTGTTAAGAAAATGTGTACTCCTAAACTTATTTATGGTTGCCATAACAAAGGGGTTGAATATTAATGGACATCTTTTCATTTTTTATTAATTTGTAAACATTTCTAAAAAACATAATTCCACTTTGACATTATGGGTTATTGTGTGAAGGCCAGTGGCAAAACATCTACATGTCATCCATTTTAATTTCAGGCTGTAACACAACACAATGTGGAAAAAGTCAAGGGGGGGAATCAATTCAGAAGGCACTGTAGTGATCACATGTAATGACTCCCATATCTCCCAACAGGCCCCAGTTCCGGTCCAAACCTTCCCCCAGGAAGAGCTCACTCACCTGGGCAAAGTAGAGCTTGAGCTGCTTGCCGTTGAACTCGGTCTCGTGGAGCTCGATGCGAGCGCGGGCGGCTGCCTCCGGAGTGCTGAAACTGATGCGGACTCGCCTGAAGCTCTTGAACATCTGGAAGGACGTCTGCTCGTCGTAGATCCTGAACAGGGCCTCAAACCTCTCCTGGGAGAGAAAGAAAGAAAGAGAGGACGGCCATTTTAGCCTACAGATGACCCTGCACCTGTCCTGAAATGTCTCCGTTAAAGGAAAAATCCATTCAAAAAACAGCATTCTGTTGTATGTTACAAGATGTTGATTATGTAGTTCTACTGTTTGCTGTAGTTTTAGCACCACTAACTTCCTGTTTACATAGCTATTAATTAAAACGCCAATTCATGTTTCTAGCTCTATCACAGGTTTGTGCTTGGAAATGTCTAACTATGACATTGCATTGATGTTCCTTGTTTGATATGTTGGTATTTACTTATGATACCAACATGTTTTGCATGTTAGTAATCCATTTTTCAAGAAACATAATTTTCAAGAAGCTACGTGTAGCATGCCACATCATGTTGGGCATTGTTTGTTAGGTAGCATAGCCCAAGGGCACTGCTACGTGGCTGGCCCACATTTCCGTTTCTCACAAAAGGGACAATAATGTATCTATTTTATTCATTCGTCAAAGGGAGCAGAAATACAGTGGGAGAGATGGGAGTAGCGGAAAGGGTAGGTGAATCATTCAGCCATTTGAAACAGGATATGATCCTGTCATTTGAGCAATAGGGGACATATGGGTGTCACATGTCATAGATCCTCTTGTTGTCACCCCCGTCCTCTGTTGTGGTGGCACTCTAGGGGCATATGCTACGGTTAGTGGATTTTCAAGGAGCAATCAAGGAGACTATTCTTTCTGTCTCATCAAACCTGTTGCGGAGGGTGGGAAGACAAGTAGCCATGAAACTAGGCAACGTTTAGATGGTGCCGACTGCCTGCTGGTCGGCTTGGCTGTGCCATTTTGGGCTAGAGCAGCTGTGATAGAATTCGGCTGAACAGAAAGGCTCTAAATCACATACATACTGTAGTTTTTACTAAAAGGACACAATTGAGTGAATGAAGCATATACTATGACACAAAATAAGAGTTAGTCCTCAAAATGAAACACAAATAATATTGGTATGGGTACTGTAGGCGTATGCGTCAGACTTTACTATTGGTACAAGATCATAACAAGATCAATTCATGTAATTCACCTTTTGTTCCAATAGTATCGTCCAACACACAGAGCTTTAGGGTCTATATACAGTGTATTCGGGAAGTATTCAGACCCCTTGACTTTTTCCACATTTTGTTACATCACAGCCTTATTCTAAAATGGATTAAATAAAAAAAATCCTCAGCAATCTACACACAATACCCCACAGTACCCCAGACTCGGGCTCCTGAGTGGAGCAGCGGTCTAAGGCACTGCATCTCACTGCTAGAGGCGCCATTACAGACTCTGGTTTGATTCCAGGCTGTATCACAACTGGCCGTGATTGGGAGTCCCATAGGGCGTCGCACAATTGGCCCAGCGTCGTCCGGGTTAGAGTTTGGCCGGGGTAGGCCATCATTGTAAATAAGAATTTGTTCTTAACTGACTTGCCTATTTAAATAAAGGTTAAACAAAATAAAAAATTATGACAAACAAAAACAGGTTTTTAGACATTTTTGTAAATGTATTAAAAACGTAAAACGTAAATACCTTATTTACATAAGTATTCAGACACTTTGCTGTGAGACTCGAAATTGAGCTCAGGTGCATCCTGTTTCCATTGATCATCCTTGAGATGTTTCTACAACTTGATTGGAGTCCACCTGTGGTAAATTCAATGGATTGGACATGATTTGGAAAAACACACCTGTCTATATAAGGTCCCACAGTTGATAGTGCATGTCAGAGCAAAAACCAAGCCATGAGGTCAAAGGAATTGTCCGTAGAGCCCAGAGACAGGATTGTGTCGAGGCACAGATCTGGGGAAGGGTACCAAAACATTTCTGCGGCATTGAAGGTCCCCAAGAACATTCTTAAATGGAGAAGGTTTGGAACCACCAAGACTCTTCCTAGAGCTGGCCATCTGGCCAAACTGAGCAATTAGGGGAGAAGGTCCTTGGTCTGGGAGGCCAAGCATCACGTCCGGAGGAAACCTGGCCCCATCCCTACGGTGAAGCATGGTGGTGGCAGCATCATGCTGTGGGGATGTTTTTCAGTGGCAGGGTCTGGGAGACGAGTCAGGATCGAGGCAAAGATGAACGGAGCAAAGTACAGAGAGATCCTTGATGAAAACCTGCTCCAAAGCGCTAAGGAACTCCGACTGGGACGAAGGTTCACCTTCCAGCAAAACAACGACCCAAAGCACACAGCCAAGACAATGCAGGAGTGGCTTCGGGACAAGTCTCCTTGTCTCATGTCCTTGAATGGCCCAGCCAGAGCCCGGACTTGAACCCATTGAACATTTCTGGAGAGACCTGAAAATAGCTGTGCAGCAACGCTCCCCATCCAACCTGACAGAGCTTGAGAGGATCTGCAGAGAAAAATGAGAGAAACTCCCTAAATACAGGTGTGACAAGTTTGTAGCGTCCTACCCAAGAAGACTCAAGGCTGTAATCGCTGCCAAAGGTGCCTCAACAAAGTACTGAGTAAAAGGTCTGAATACTTTTGTTCTTGTGAAATGTCTGTGTTTTATTTTTTATAAATTGGTAAAAATGTCTAAAAACCAGTTTTTGCTTTGTCATTTCGGGTAGTGTGTGTAGGATGATGAGAAAACAACAATTTATTCAATTTTAGAATAAGACCGTAATGTAACAAAATGTGAAAAAGTCAAGGGACCTGAATACTTTCCGAAGGCACTGTATCTACTATAGTTTTACTAAAAGGACACAATTGAATGAATAAAGCATTTACTATGACACAAAATAAGAATTAGTCCTTAAAATAAAACAAAAATAATATTGGTACGTGTATGTGTCAGTCTTTACTATTGTAATTCCATGCAATTCACCTCTTGTTCCGATAGTATTGTCCAACACACACACGTTAGTACCTCAACTAACCCGTACCCCTGCACATTGACTCTGTACCGGTACCCCTGTATATAGCCAATCTATTGTTATTTTACTGCTGCTCTTTAATTATTTGTTACTTTTTTAGTTTTTTTGTTTAGGGTCTTTTATTTTAAAAATGTTTAACCGCATTGTTGGTTAAGGGCTTGTAAGTAAGCATTTCACTGTAAGGTCTACACCTGTTGTATTCGGCACATGTGACAAATTTGATTTGATATGGAGATATGGATGTGCCAAGATAAGAGACATTACTGATTATAGTAACAGGTTGGTAAGGAGAGTAATTACATTTCTCAGATGGATAATCTCCTCTTGTGCACGCCAAGACGTGGGCTGACTAACATTGTTGTGTAATCTGGTGATGTGTTGTTGTGTAATCTGGTGATGTGATGTGTAATCTGATGGTGTGATGTTGTGTAATCTGGTGATGTGATGTGTAATCTGGTGATGTGTAATCTGGTGATGTGTTGTTGTGTAATCTGGTGATGTGTAATCTGGTGATGTGATGTTGTGTAATCTGGTGATGTGTAATCTGGTGATGTGATGTTGTGTAATCTGGTGATGTGTTGTTGTGTAATCTGGTGATGTGATGTTGTGTAATCTGGTGATGTGTTGTGTAATCTGGTGATGTGTTGTTGTGCACAAGGAGAAGACAAGACAGGCACACCTTTAAGATCAGGTGTGTAGGGTGTAGTGTGTAGAGCGTAGTGTGTAGTGTGTAGTGCGTAGTCTGTAGTGTGTAATGCATAGTGTGTAGTGCGTAGTCTGTAGTCTAGTGTGTAGTGTGTAGTGCGTAGTGAGTAGTGCATAGTCTGTAGTGTGTAGTGCGTAGTCTGTAGTGTGTAGTGAGTAGTGTGGAGTCTGTAGTGTGTAGTGCGTAGTGTTTGGTGTGTAGTGTGTAGTGAGTAGTGCGTAGTCTGTAGTGTGTAGTGCGTAGTGTGCCGTGTGTAGTGCATAGAGTGTAGTGCGTAGTGCGTAGTGCATAGTGTGTAGTGCATAGTGTGTAGTGCATAGAGTGTAGTCCGTAGTGCGTAGTGTGTAGTGCATAGTGTGTAGTGTGTAGTGCATAGTGTGTAGTGCATAGTGCGTAGTGCATAGTGTGAAAAACAGGCAGGAGTGGTGGGTGCTTCACACACAGTAAGGTAAACATTGGTGTGTTTGGTCTGGGTCTAGGTGTTAGGTAAGCACGACAGGCCAGTGAAACAGGGTGATTAAAAAGTTGATGTCATAGTAAACAACAGGATGTTGAAGAACCTCCGTGTAGATGTACGGTGTCCTCCGCTACAGTACAGTGAGTGATTTCATCCAATTACAGTTACGCCATTATGACATAATGATTACATCATGGTAACTTCAACTCATGCTATGACAGGCCTCAATTTAGCCTAGCCTAGCGGTTAATGCATTGGGGCCAGTAACCGAAAGGTGGCTGGATCAAATCCCCGAGCTGACAAGGTAAACATCTGTCATTCTAGCCCTGAGCAAGGCAGTTAACCCACTGTTCCCCGGGCACCGAAGATGTGGATGTCGATTATGGTAGCAACCTGCATCTCTCTGATTCAAAAACACATTTCAGTTGTATGCATTCAGTTGTACAACTGACTAGGTATCCCCCTTTCCCCAATGTTTCTGTCTGCTATGTTCCAGACAATCCTGCCTTCAAGACTACTTCACAAATATGAATAAAATGACCAAAACATTGACCTGATTGGCATAAATTCTCTTCCTGAAACTACAAAACCAACTTGTTGACATTATGTTAAAGTCTGTTGTATTGTGTTGTACTGTGTTGCATTGTATTGCATTGTATTGTATTGTGTTGTAGAGTCCCCTTAAACCTCTATTCAAACTGTGAATTATCCATGAGCTCAGTGACCCATCTGAAACATGCCCTTCTCTAATCATTAATGGACCTGAAACATGCCCTTCTCTAATCAGGAATGGCCCTGAAACATGCCCTTCTCTAATCAGTAATGGACCTGAAACATGCCCTTCTCTAATCATTAATGGACCTGAAACATGCCCTTCTCTAATCATTAATGGACCTGAAACATGCCCTTCTCTAATCAGTAATGGCCCTGAAACATGCCCTTCTCTAATCATTAATGGACCTGAAACATGCCCTTCTCTAATCAGTAATGGCCCTGAAACATGCCCTACTCTAATCATTAATGGACCTGAAACATGCCCTTCTCTAATCAGGAATGGCCCTGAAACATGCCCTACTCTAATCATTAATGGACCTGAAACATGCCCTTCTCTAATCAGTAATGGACCTGAAACATGCCCTTCTCTAATCATTAATGGACCTGAAACATGCCCTTCTCTAATCATTAATGGACCTGAAACATGCCCTTCTCTAATCAGTAATGGCCCTGAAACATGCCCTTCTCTAATCATTAATGGACCTGAAACATGCCCTTCTCTAATCAGTAATGGCCCTGAAACATGCCCTACTCTAATCATTAATGGACCTGAAACATGCCCTTCTCTAATCAGGAATGGCCCTGAAACATGCCCTACTCTAATCATTAATGGACCTGAAACATGCCCTTCTCTAATCAGTAATGGACCTGAAACATGCCCTTCTCTAATCAGTAATGGCCCTGAAACATACCCTACTCTAATCATTAATGGACCTGAAACATGCCCTTCTCTAATCAGGAATGGCCCTGAAACATGCCCTACTCTAATCATTAATGGACCTGAAACATGCCCTTCTCTAATCAGTAATGGACCTGAAACATGCCCTTCTCTAATCATTAATGGACCTGAAACATGCCCTTCTCTAATCATTAATGGACCTGAAACATGCCCTTCTCTAATCAGTAATGGACCTGAAACATGCCCTACTCTAATCATTAATGGACCTGAAACATACCCTACTCTAATCATTAATGGACCTGAAACATGCCCTTCTCTAATCAGGAATGGCCCTGAAACATGCCCTACTCTAATCATTAATGGACCTGAAACATGCCCTTCTCTAATCAGTAATGGACCTGAAACATGCCCTTCTCTAATCATTAATGGACCTGAAACATGCCCTTCTCTAATCATTAATGGACCTGAAACATGCCCTTCTCTAATCAGTAATGGACCTGAAACATGCCCTACTCTAATCATTAATGGACCTGAAACATACCCTTCTCTAATCAGTAATGGACCTGAAACATGCCCTTCTCTAATCAGTAATGGACCTGAAACATGTCCCACTCTAATCAGTAATGGACCTGAAACATGCCCTTCTCTAATCAGGAATGGACCTGAAACATGTCCCACTCTAATCAGTAATGGACCTGAAATATGCCCTTCTCTAATCAGTAATGGACCTGAAACATGCCATTCTCTAATCAGGAATGGCCCTGAAACATGCCCTTCTCTAATCATTAATGGACCTGAAACATGCCCTTCTCTAATCATTAATGGACCTGAAACATGCCCTTCTCTAATCAGTAATGGACCTGAAACATGCCCTTCTCTAATCAGTAATGGACCTGAAACATGCCCTTCTCTAATCAGGAATGGACCTGAAACATGCCCTTCTCTAATCATTAATGGACCTGAAACATGCCCTTCTCTAATCAGTAATGGACCTGAAACATGCCCTTCTCTAATCAGGAATGGACCTGAAACATGCCCTTCTCTAATCATTAATGGACCTGAAACATGCCCTTCTCTAATCATTAATGGACCTGAAACATGCCCTTCTCTAATCAGGAATGGACCTGAAACATGTCCCACTCTAATCATTAATGGACCTGAAACATGTCCCACTCTAATCATTAATGGACCTGAAACATGCCCTTCTCTAATCAGTAATGGACCTGAAACATGTCCCACTCTAATCTGCCCTTCTCTATTAATGGACCTGAAACATGTCCTTCTCTAATCATTAATGGACCTGAAACATGCCCTTCTCTAATCAGTAATGGACCTGAAACATGTCCCACTCTAATCATTAATGGACCTGAAACATGCCCTTCTCTAATCATTAATGGACCTGAAACATGCCCTTCTCTAATCAGGAATGGACCTGAAACATGTCCCACTCTAATCATTAATGGACCTGAAACATGCCCTTCTCTAATCATTAATGGACCTGAAACATGCCCTTCTCTAATCAGTAATGGACCTGAAACATGCCCTTCTCTAATCAGGAATGGACCTGAAACATGCCCTTCTCTAATCATTAATGGACCTGAAACATGCCCTTCTCTAATCATTAATGGACCTGAAACATGCCCTTCTCTAATCAGGAATGGACCTGAAACATGTCCCACTCTAATCATTAATGGACCTGAAACATGTCCCACTCTAATCATTAATGGACCTGAAACATGCCCTTCTCTAATCAGTAATGGACCTGAAACATGTCCCACTCTAATCATTAATGGACCTGAAACATGCCCTTCTCTAATCAGTAATGGACCTGAAACATGTCCCACTCTAATCATTAATGGACCTGAAACATGCCCTTCTCTAATCAGTAATGGACCTGAAACATGTCCCACTCTAATCATTAATGGACCTGAAACATGCCCTTCTCTAATCATTAATGGACCTGAAACATGCCCTTCTCTAATCAGGAATGGACCTGAAACATGTCCCACTCTAATCATTAATGGACCTGAAACATGCCCTTCTCTAATCATTAATGGACCTGAAACATGCCCTTCTCTAATCATTAATGGACCTGAAACATGCCCTACTCTAATCATTAATGGACCTGAAACATGCCCTTCTCTAATCAGTAATGGACCTGAAACATGTCCCACTCTAATCATTAATGGACCTGAAACATGCCCTTCTCTAATCAGTAATGGACCTGAAACATGTCCCACTCTAATCATTAATGGACCTGAAACATGCCCTTCTCTAATCAGTAATGGACCTGAAACATGTCCCACTCTAATCATTAATGGACCTGAAACATGCCCTTCTCTAATCATTAATGGACCTGAAACATGCCCTTCTCTAATCAGTAATGGACCTGAAACATGTCCCACTCTAATCATTAATGGACCTGAAACATGTCCCACTCTAATCATTAATGGACCTGAAACATGTCCCACTCTAATCAGGAATAGACCTACCATCAAACTCCCAGAGTGTTAAGCTTGTACTTTGAAGTACCCCACACTCATTCACAGTTTTTTTCAATTGCTAACATGCATTGGTCAAAACTGAAGTCACATTGTCAAAACTCTTCACACAGTCAGCGAAACAGAAGTGTATGTGGACCAAACTGTGAATCATGTTACATTGTTTTCACACAAAATGCATTCAATGACCACATTCTCCGACATCCATGAACACTTTTCTCATTCATACTCCACCACCTGCTAAACTATATATTTGAAGCACGTTTCAAATGCTAATACACTGTTTCCAAAACTAATAAAAACACATTCAAAACAGAATGATGGCAAATGTCATGCGTTTCTGCAGTAACCAGATTGAAACATATAGAAAATCTCAGCAGAATATTTAATCATTCCAAACACAGCTGATTGCAATTTCATCTGAAAGCCTACCCAAGTGTCCTGTTTTTAGTCTCGTTACCAAACAGACAAAAGAGGACGGCTTCGGAATGATTTAGTTTGGAAAGATGGATCAAGGAAGACAGGTTGGTGGGGAAAGAAGAGTGGCGGAGAGAGGGAGCATACGTGGAGGACAAAGGA
The DNA here is from genome assembly GCF_045679555.1 of Salvelinus alpinus. NCBI lineage: Eukaryota > Metazoa > Chordata > Actinopteri > Salmoniformes > Salmonidae > Salvelinus > Salvelinus alpinus. The sequence goes on along the minus strand of NC_092110.1, from coordinate 37,132,298 downwards.
GAGGAAGACCAAGAGCCACAATTATTGACCATGTTGTAAACCATGGTCTCTCTTTGAGAGAGGACAGTTTAAGGGTGCAACCAAATCTGCAGCGTTCAACAGTTGCATCAATGGTACGAACTTTCCAGCAAAACAACAGGTGAGATGTGCATCCTTCAGTGATAATTGAACTACATATTACAGTACAATAACAGTATGTTCACATTTTTACATGTACTGACATTTTGAAATATATTGATTGTTTTGTGTTTTTCAGTATGATCCAAAGGTTGCCTCCCACAGAAGGGAGAAGCAGAATATTATCAGATGCGCAGGAAATTGCCATCGTTGACATGGTAATTGGCAACAATGCAATAAAAATGCGGGAAATTCGGGACAGAGTGCTGGCAGACAATATCACTGTTGGGAATGTGAATACAGTCAGCACAACGACAGTTGCCAGAGACCTAGAGAAACATAAAATAAGGATGAAGCAGATGTACACTGTACCCTTTCAGAGAAACGGTGAACGTGTGAAAGAACTCAGGTATCAATATGTCCAGGTAAGACGTCTGTTCAATAACCAAACAGGGTACATACACAGCTATGCATAATGTAAAGAACTGTAAAACTGTGGATTTACTTTATTTTAGAGAGTAAAGGAGATTCAACCTGGCAAAAAAACGCTGCAGGGGAAGAAATGTGATTGGACAGAGAGCAACCGTGGATGTCCAGAGAGGAGCTAACATTACAATGTGTGCAGCACTGTCCAATGATGGTTTGCTGTTACACAAACCACTCATTGGCCCCTACAATACAGAGAGGCTAATTTATTTTCTGGATGACCTGCATAATCGACTTGTGCCAGAGGAGGAGAGAGGGGCAAGAAACTCCCCTACCTTCGTTGTGTGGGATAATGTGGCATTCCACCACTCTGCTGCAGTTACAGACTGGTTTGCTGCACATCCCAGGATGTCAGTACTATTCCTGCCTCATACTCCCCCTTCCTAAACCCCATAGAGGAGTTTTTCTCTGAATGGATGTGGAAGGTTTATGACCACCATCCACATGACCAGATGTCCTTACTGGAGGCCATGAATGCTAGTTGTGGAGACACTTCTCCTGAAGACTGCCAGGGTTGGACTAGACATTCCAGGAGATACTTTCCATGATGCATCGCCAGAAAAGACATAAGATGTGATGTAGATGAGAACTTGTGGCCAAATGCAGGAGAGAGGGAGAACTAGAACCCTGACAGTACTGTACAGTATGAGTGATTATACTATACATGTTGATGAGAACTAGAACCCTCACAGTACTGTACAGTATGAGTGATTATACTATACATGTTGATGAGAACTAGAACCCTCACAGTACTGTACAGTATGAGTGTTATACTATACATGTTGATGAGAACTAGAACCCTCGCAGTACTGTACAGTATGAGTGATTATACTATACATGTTGATGAGAACTAGAACCCTCACAGTACTGTACAGTATGAGTGTTATACGATACATGTTGATGAGAACTAGAACCCTCACAGTACTGTACAGTATGAGTGATTATACTATACATGTTGATGAGAACTAGAACCCTCGCAGTACTGTACACTATGAGTGATTATACTATACATGTTGTTGATTATTTTATTTTATTATTATTGCAGCCCTGCAATTTCAAGAAATTGAACGTTTTTTGTTTCAACTTTTTATTTTTCACATGTAAATTACTATCTCCCCCACTTCAAAGGGGGAGACACTCTAGACCCAAACTGTTATAGACCTACTGTATGTGTAACTGATAGATGCACAAATACACTACATGTTAATGTTTTTAAATGTATGTAAATTGTGAAGTCCTTTGTCTGTAATGTCTTTTTCGTTATGTGTCGGACCCCAGTAAGAATTGCTGTCACCATTGGCGTCGGCTAATGTGGATCTTAATAAATCATATCAAATGACAGGAAGTGTAGTTAATTGAGGTTTTATTCATGGTTACCACGTTGTTGCCATGTTGTTGCCATGTAAAAATATCATCTGAAGTTAAAATTTCAGATCTTTCATTGGATAAGGCACCAGTACCTTTAAAACACATACGAGCAAGGAGGCCTACAAACCAGACTCAGTTACACCAGCTCTGTCAGGAGGAATGGGCCAAAATTCACCCAACTTATTGTGGGAAGCTTGTGGAAGGCTACCCGAAACATTTGACCCAAGTTAAACAATTTAAAGGCAATGCTACCAAAAACTTATTGAGTGTATGTAAACTTCTGACCCACTGGGAATGTGATGAAAGAAATAAAAGCTGAAATAAATCATTCTCTCTACTATTATTCTGACATTTCACATTCTTAAAATAAAGTGGTGTTCCTAACTGACCTAAGACAGGGAATTTTTACTAAGATTTAATGTCAGGAATTGTGTAAATCTGAGTTTAAATGCTTTGGCTAAGGTGTATGTAAACTTCCGACTTCAGCTGTAGTATGCCAATATATCCATCCCCATTTTAATTGTATTCTCAAGGACTCATTTGATATTTATCTGCTAACAAGGGCCATTGTATGTTCAATTGAGTTATTTGATGTCTAGTTGGAGTTCTACCATCACTAGCTATGATTATTTCACAACTAAGGTAACACCAGGTGACACGCCAGGTAGAGAGCTTCATTGCATTTTCTGCCAAGGCTTAAGGTGAGATTGACCCAACGTCACGGCACCTTGCGAGGGACGGTACATAGCATTATATGGCCGTCAGGGTTACATCAACCATAGGAAGTTTGGGGAGGAGGATGATGATGATGAAGATGTGAAATACCTAATTTACAGATTGGTAATAGGATTAACGCTCCCCACGCTATACCCTGATTTCTATCTCTGTGGAACGGAGCGAGTCCCCAGGGGCATTACATCTCATCCGTCGATACCGTTCCCACTCCCATATCGACCCCACAACAATAACACAACCACTGTCAGGCAGCCTCAGTTGGTTAGCTGTTTGACCAGGTTTTTTGTTGTTGCAGTGAATACTAAGGCTTGTTGCGGCTAGGGTATCGAAGGTGTGTTTAGTTTTATCTGCATTAGCATAAGCCTCTATGAGGGAGGTAAATGTGAGTTGTTTTGCAAGTTTCTAGCGCTGAAGGCTAGGCTAAAGTTTAAGTGCCGTGGGTTTTTTGTTATTGGTTTGTTATAGTCTTTAGCATTAGCACGTGAGGAATAGCTACCCACTCTGAGGTAAATGTTCATCATAGCGTCTGGTGGAGTTGTCCAGACTAGTCTGTGGTCAGTAGTTCCCACTGTTGCCAACCTCAGGCCTGGCTCAGTCTGTCTGTGGTGAAGGTGACGGTCTGGGCGCTAACACTCGCCTCTGTGCTCCACAATCCTACCAGTTAGTATGGGGGTGATAGCATTGTGCTATCTTGTTTCCACACCAAACAAACACTCCTGTCGTTCATTATGAGATGCATCCGTTTCTTTTACAGCCGTGATATTCTAATCTAGACTCATTCAAAGCTACCCTTTCCTACCAAGTACCACCCTTTCCTACAATTGGACACACGTTTGGTTCAAGGCTAATCTGAGAATAGGGACAAAGCACAAAGGCAAACAGTAGATGGCTGATATTGTCAATGTAAATATTGTAAAATGTTGCAGTTTGTTCACTATTGCATGGTGGGTGAGGTTAGTGATATATCCTATTAACTAAACCCCTGTTGACTAAAGTCATGTTAACTAAAGCCCTGTTAACTAAAGCCCTGCATTGATGGGTTTGTCCTTAACTAAAGCTCTGTTAACTAAAGCCCTGTTAACTAAAGTCATGTTAACTAAAGCCCTGCATTGATGGGTTTGTCCTTAACTAAAGCTCTGTTAACTAAAGCCCTGTTAACTAAAGCCCTGTTAACTAAAGTCATGTTAACTAAAGCCCTGCATTGATGGGTTTGTCCTTAACTAAAGCTCTGTTAACTAAAGCCCTGTTAACTAAAGCCCTGTTAACTAAAGCCCTGTAAACTAAAGCCCTGTTAACTAAAGCCCTGCATGGATGGGTTTGTCCTTAACTAAAGTTCTGTCAACTAAAGCCCTGTTAACTAAAGCCCTGTTAACTAAAGCCCTGTTAACTAAAGCCCTGTTAACTAAAGCCCTGTTAACTAAAGCTCTGTTAACTAAAGCCCTGTTAACTAAAGCCATGTTAACTAAAGCCCTGTTAACTAAAGCCCTGCCTCGATGGGTTTGTCCTTAACTAAAGCTCTGTTAACTAAAGCTCTGCCTTCATGGGAGCACTGATTACCCGCTGACTAGACAGATATGCGTTTTTGGCTCGTCAACCAGGGTTGTATCAGGGTCGTACCGGGGTCATATCAGGGCACATGGATGGAGGATCAAGGCTGTGTTATGCTGAGATCACCAACATCAGTTTATTTCCACTGATGCTTATGTCATCAGAAAATATTTAGTCACCATTATGTTATTCATTTAACTCTTTGGACTTTGCAAATATGTGATGTCTGAGGTTTCATCCAGATGACTACCTAGTGTTGTTTTTCTCTACAGTCAAGCAGTCGGGAAAACAGCCCTGTTACAGTGTATAGCACTTTGCAATAACAGGGAGACGTTGTTTCTGCTTAGAGGAGTACAGCTCAGCTGCTTTTGTATTATCCTGGTTTGACTGCATCAGCAGAGTTTGTGTGTGTGTGTGTGTGTGTGTGTGTGTGTGTGTGTGTGTGTGTGTGTGTGTGTGTGTGTGTGTGTGTGTGTGTGTGTGTGTGTGTGTGTGTGTGTGTGTGTGTGTGTGTGTTTAAGTATGGGCCCGCTGCCCTGCTAATCGTCACTGAGCCCGATGCTAAACTAAGCAAACGTCATCCCCCGTTTACATAACACAACAGACAGATACATTGTGTGTTGCTGTCGGTTTGTGTGTGTTGCTGTCGGTTTGTGTGTGTTGCTGTCGGTTTGTGTGTGTTGCTGTCGGTTTGTGTGTGTGTGTGTGTGTGTGTGTGTGTGTGTGTGTGTGTGTGTGTGTGTGTGTGTGTGTGTGTGTGTGTGTGTGTGTGTGTGTGTGTGTGTGTGTGTTCCTCTCATCCACACTGTGTTGCTCGTTGTCGGTTTGTGTGTGTGAGAGACGTGCGTGTGTGTTGTTGTCGGTTTGTGTGTGTGAGAGACGTGTGTGTGTGTTGCTGTCGGTTTGTGTGTGTTGCTGTCGGTTTGTGTGTGTGTGAGACGTGCGTGTGTGTTCCTCTCATCCACACTGTAACATCACAGAGACAGCTCATTGTAATTCGATCTCTAACTCATTCCTTGTGTCGCTCCTAGACCAAAGTAGCCGAACAACAAACAGTACATTTGCAATATATTCACAAACCATCGATGTCTTCAGCTTGATCAAGTGTTTTTCGGTTGATTTCCTTTCGGGAATAATCACTTCCTGTCTTGCTATCTGTGTTGTCTTGATGTTGTTATGGCCACGACAGCTTTTCCATTATCACCAGGAAAATGACCACATTACCCACAGGGCAATCTGCTGAAAGATGACCGCTGCCTCAGGCGATTGTGTCACTCATCTCTGTCTCTCTCTCTTGGCTCCTTTTGACCAGCTCATTGGCCAGTCCAAATCACCTGGAGTTTTACATAAAGGTGGCATAGAGATAGTGGAGGAGCATGGGTAATGTGGTAATGGACACATTTTTTTCTTGGAGTACTTAAGGAGCTAGACTTTGGCTACTTTACAATGTACATGCTATCATAGGCTACTACTTAGAATGGATGCCCAGTGGGTTGCCTCATACTAAGTGCTATATTCTAGTATAGCTATTGGCTATTGGAACAGAGCCTTTTGTCTGTTTCAGACTTGGCCAAAGACACAAAATATTAGACCAGATGCGTCTTTGCCAAGCAGGGGGTAAGGCCCTGAGGGGGTAAGGCCCTGCTTGGCACTCAGCATTAAGGAGAGAGATTGGGGGTAAGGCCCTGCTTGACACTCAGCATTAAGGAGAGAGATTGAGGGTAAGGCCCTGCTTGACACTCAGCATTAAGGAGATAGATTGGGGGTAAGGTCCTGCTTGACACTCAGCATTAAGGAGATAGATTGGGGGTAAGGCCCTGCTTGACACTCAGCATTAAGGAGAGAGATTGGGGGTAAGGCCCTGCTTGACACTCAGCATTAAGGAGAGAGATTGGGGGTAAGGCCCTGCTTGACACTCAGCATTAAGGAGATAGATTGGGGGTAAGGTCCTGCTTGGCACTCAGCATTAAAAAGAGAGATTGGGGGTAAGGCCCTGCTTGACACTCAGCATTAAGGAGATAGATTGGGGGTAAGGTCCTGCTTGGCACTCAGCATTAAGGAGATAGTTTGGGGGTAAGGCCCTGCTTGACACTCAGCATTAAGGAGATAGATTGGGGGTAAGGTCCTGCTTGGCACTCAGCATTAAGGAGATAGATTGGGGGTAAGGTCCTGCTTGGCACTCAGCATTAAGGAGAGAGATTGGGGGTAAGGCCCTGCTTGACACTCAGCATTAAGGAGATAGATTGGGGGTAAGGCCCTGCTTGACACTCAGCATTAAGGAGATAGATTGGGTGTAAGGAACTATGATATAAACTCAGCAAAAAAAGAAACGTCCCTTTTTCAGGACCCTGTCTTTGAAAGATAATTAGTAAAAATCCAAATAACTTCCCAGATATTCATTGTAAAGGGTTTAAACACTGTTTCCCATGCTTGTTCAATGAACCATAAACAATTAATGAACATGCACCTGTGGAACGGTCGTTAAGACACTAACAGCTTACAGACGGTAGGCAATTAAGGTCACAGTTATGAAAACTTAGGACACTAAAGAGGAAAAACACCAAAAGAAAGATGCCCAGGGTCCCTGTTCATCTGTGTGAACGTGCCTTAGGCATGCTGCGAGGAGGTATGAGAACTGCAGATGTGTCCAGGGCAATAAATTGCAAGGTCCGTACTGTGAGACGCCTAAGACAGCGCTACAGGGAGACAAGATGGACAGCTGATCGTCCTTCGCGTTTATCGTTGAAGGAATGAGCGTTACACCGAGGCCTGTACTCTGGAGCGGGATCGATTTGGAGGTGGAGGGTCCATCATGGTCTGGGGCGGTGTGTCACAGCAACATCGGACTGAGCTTGTTGTCATTGCAGGCAATCTCAATGCTGTGCGTTACAGGGAAGACATCCTCCTCCCTCATGTGGTACCCTTCCTGCAGGCTCATCTTGACAATGCCACCAGCCATACTGCTCGTTCTGTGCGTGATTTCCTGCAAGACGGTAATGTCAGTGTTCTGCCATGGCCCTCGAAGAGCCCGGATCTCCTATTGAGCACGTCTGGGACCTGTTGGATCGGAGGGTGAGGGTGAGGGCCATTCCCCACAGAAATGTCCGGGAACTTGCAGGTGCCTTGGTGGAAGAGTGGGGTAACATCTCACAGCAAGAACTGGCAAATCTGGTGCAGTCCATGAGGAGGAGATGCACTGCAGTACTTAATGCAGCTGGTGGCCACACAAGATACTGACTGTTACTTTGATTTTGACACATTATTCAATTTCTGTTAGTCACATGTCTGTGGAACTTGTTCAGTTTATGTCTCAGTTGTTGAATCTTGTTATGTTCATACAAATATTTACACATGTTAAGTTTGCTGAAAATAAACGCAGTTGACAGTGAGAGGACGTTTCTTTTTTTTGCTGAGTTTACTAGCATCCTGTTGTCCAGGATGGGTACTTGTACATCAAGCTGCCTCACGCTGCAGAAAACAGGCTCCTGCTCCTATGAGCCCTTCCGGCTCACACAAGCCACAGCTATTTACCTACTGACTTATCTACAGTACATTCATATGATCCAACCACAAGCCACGGCTATTTACCTACTGACTTATCTACAGTACATTCATATGATCCAACCACAAGCCAAGGCTATTTACCTACTGACTTATCTACAGTACATTCATATGATCCAACCACAAGCCAAGGCTATTTACCTACTGACTTATCTACAGTACATTCATATGATCCAACCACAAGCCAAGGCTATTTACCTACTGACTTATCTACAGTACATTCATATGATCCAACCACAAGCCACGGCTATTTACCTACTGACTTATCTACAGTACATTCATATGATCCAACCACAAGCCACGGCTATTTACCTACTGACTTATCTACAGTACATTCATATGATCCAACCACAAGCCACGGCTATTTACCTACTGACTTATCTACAGTACATTCATATGATCCAACCACAAGCCACGGCTATTTACCTACTGACTTATCTACAGTACATTCATATGATCCAACCAGCCCATAGTTTTAACGTCCCCCATGTTTGGAATAATTTACTAATTAATTTACTAACCACATGACATCTTCTGTCCCTGGTGCCAATAGGGTCGTTTAAAATGAGGAATGAATTCACTGAGGTTTGCGAGTGTTTTGGTTGATTTTAATAATGTATTTGTGTTGTTGAAATGTAGTGTGTGTTGTTTTTTGTTGTTGCTGTTTTATTGAATTCATTTGATTTTAGCATTTTTGTTGTTGTCAGGGCACCTGGGCCCCTGTGAATTGGGCCCCTGTGAATAAATAAATGTCAAAAAAATGTCAAAACAAAAAAATAACAAATCCATTGCTGTTTGCTGTCATTGTCAAGCCAAAAATGTTTAGCATGAAAATGATGGACAAGGAGTTGGCATGATGGAACAAACAGACTGGCACTCAAACATACATTTACATGTAAGTAATTTCGCCTTATTACTAACATAGGCAATCTTATTCAGAGCGACTTAGTCATAGACAAGCAGAGCATGAGTCTGGAATCTAATATCTATGACAAAGAAAGTGCCATTTTGACAGTCAGGACAGCAGGCCACAGAGCAGCTGTGGTGCCTGTACATATAACTTCAGTTCTCGTCTGGGCTCTGGTGTAACCTGAGAATCTGTTCTCTCATAAATAAGGGGTCAAGTCCGCATGTGGGCTCGGGCAAAATAATGTGACAGTTAACACGCCTAAAACCCGATGGGAGCTGACTAAGGACCACGGGGCTTTCAAGGAAGATCGACCGGACATTTTAATCCAAGGTGTAGAATATACACACAATCACGCATCTGCACACACACACACACACACCCACACACCAGACCTGGGTTCAAATAATTTTTTAAATATTTAAATTACTTTCACATACATTTATTCCAATATGTTTTATTTGAAAAAACAAGTAGTTGAAAATACTCAAATATATTGACTGAAATACACTCCCATGCATTTAACCCAGGTATTTGAAAATACAAAAATACACAGAAAATAAGTATTGAAACAGAAAATAAGTATTGAAATAGCACGCACGAACACACACACACACCTCTACATTCACAGACATACTGTATAAACACACACACACGCATTTCACTACACTCGCATTAACATCTGCTAACCATGTGTATGTGACCAATAAATGTGATTTGATTTGACACAACTCTACGTTAACAGACATACTGTATACACACACACATATACATTCACAAACACACACACAACGTACTGTATAGGTGTGTGTTTGTGAATGTATAGGTGTGTGTTTGTGAATGTATAGTTGTGTGTTTTTGTGTGTATAGGTGTGTGTTTTTGTGTGTGTGCCCATGAATTAGTTATCCCCACGTCCGCTTGGGTTACACAACCCAGAACACACACACACACACACATACACATTATCTATGGGTTAAAAACAAACTGCTCAATCCATTACCAAGGGTTGCCACCTCATTCATCTCCAGTACCAAATTATTTATTACCGTTCGGTCAAGCATCGGTCAATACTGAAACCACTTTTTAAAAACACTTCACACCGTCTGCATTACCAACATGCATCTTGGACAAACAGTTAATCTCACCTCCAAAACTCACGCAAACCACTGTTAGGTTCTTATTCTCAGAGTCAAAAACTCAACAGACACTATTAAAGCTCAACCAAGTTTATTAGACATGTTCCCACCAACACAAGTAAATATACTCCAATTTAGATGCACTCCTCCTTCTCTCCAACCCGTACATCTGTTATGGTTCGACACGAAGACAAAGTGATGGGGTAATAAACCGGTTCTCCTCCCTTAAAGTGACCTGACCTGACCTCAACCCCCTTGATGCCTAATCCAAAGCTCTCCACCCGTATCACCTATAGCAATCATGTGACTGCCTCCCCTCTACTCAGCACATTCCAAAGCCATCCGGCTCCTACAGATAACCATTAACTTCTGGTGTGAAAACCAGTCTCTATCACTCCTCAGATAATATAGTATTACTTCTGATGTATCATGTCTCTAGTATAACAATGTTTCAAGTTTGAGAAGTCAGAAACCAGGATCTAAAACCAACAAAACCCTTAATACTTGTGTTTAACTAAGCTTGTTCGACCATAACACTGGCAACAATTCTCACTCAGAAAGCATACATTGTCACTCATAACACACCGACCCAAAAACCACTAACAGCAGGGAGCATTACATAAATTAACTTTACCCTTTGAGGTGTTAGGTTCTTATTTTTCAGAGTAAATAACCCACGGACGCTAGAGAAGCTTTAACCAAGTTTAATTCTTCCCAAAGGTTCTGTACAGCTGTATTCATACAACCCAACATGTCTCTCCATCACAGTTAAATAGATCCTACTTAAGACACTCCCTCTATCCAATCCTTACATTTATGGTTTAACAAGAAAAGAGTAACAAGATCCCAAACCCTTATTACTCCCTTCAGGTGACCTGTCCTCACGTCCTGACCTCAACCCCTCCTTCATCTAATCCACAGAGGTCCACCTGTCTTTCCTGTATCAACCCGGTGCTCTGCTCCCGTCCCCCAACACATTCCACAGCTATCTGTCCTTCCTGTATCAACCCGGTGCTCTGCTCCCGTCCCCCAACACATTCCACAGCTATCTGTCCTTCCTGTATCAACCCGGTGCTCTGCTCCCGTCCCCCAACACATTCCACAGCTATCTGTCCTTCCTGTATCAACCCGGTGCTCTGCTCCCGTCCCCCAACACATTCCACAGCCATCTGTCTTTCTACAGACATTATATGCTTCTTCTCTATCATTTATTTAATATCTCAATGTTCAAAATGTCGAATCCAACAGAGGTTTGAATGATTTTTCACATAAATCAGTATTTCATTATAGAAGAATAACACCTTTTCACTTTATTGACTGTACTAAGGTATATGTAACAATAATGAATCAGAAATGCAGCAATTTGCTTCAATAGCCTTGATTTTCTATATCTTTGCATATAGTAATTAAAAAGAAATGTATTTCACCTTTATTTAACCAGGTAAGCTAGTTGAGAACAAGTTCTCATTTACAACTGCGACCTGGCCAAGATAAAGCAAAGCAGTGCGACAAAAACAACAACACAGAGTTACACATAAGCAAACGTACAGTCAATAACACAATAGAAAAATCTATGTACAGTGTGTGCAAATGTAGAAGAGTAGGGAGGTAAGGCAATAGATAGGCCATAGAGGTGAAATAATTACAATTTAGCATTAACACTGGAGTGATAGATGTGCAGATTATGATGTGCAAGTAGAGATACTGGGGTGCAAAAGAGCAAAAAGATAAATAACAATATGGGGATGAGGTAGTTGGGTGTGCTATTTACAGATTGGCTGTGTGGAGGCACAGTGGTCGATAAGCTGCTCTGACAGCTGATGCATAAAGTTAGAGAGGGAGATGTAAGACTTCAGCTTCAGTGATTTCTGCAATTCGTTCCAGTCATTGGCAGCAGAGAACTGGAAGGAAAGGCGGCCAAAGGAAGTGTTGGCTTTGGGGATGACCAGTGAAATATACCTGCTGGAGCACGTGCTACGGGTGCGTGTTGCTATGGTGACCAGTGAGCTGAGATAAGGCGGGGCTTTACCTAGCAAAGACTTACTGATGATCTGGTGCCAGTGGGTTTGGCTACGAATATGTAGTGCGGGCCAGCCAACGAGAGCATACAGGTCGCAGTGGTGGGTAGTATATGGGGCTTTGGTGACAAAACAGATGGCACTGTGATAGACTACATCCAGTTTGCTGAGTAGAGTGTTGGAGGCTATTTTGTAAATGACATCCCCGAAGTCAAGGATCGGTTGAACAGTCAGTTTTACAAGGGTATGTTTGGCAGCATGAGTGAAGGAGGCCTTGTTGCAAAATAGGAAGCCGATTCTAGATTTAATTTTGGATTGGAGATGCTTAATGTGAGTCTGGAAGGAGAGTTTACAGTCTAACCAGACACCTAGGTATTTGTAGTTGTCCACATATTCTAAGTCAGAACCATCCAGAGTAGTGATGCTAGTCAGGCGGGCGTGGGCAACAATCGGTTGAAGAGCATGCATTTAGTTTGGCATTTAGAGGCCACGGAAGGAGTGTTGTACGGCATTGAAGCTCGTTTGGAGCGACGTCATTGATGTATACAGAGAAAAGAGTCGGCCCGAGAATTGAACCCTGTGGCACCCCCATAGAGACTGCCAAAGGTCCGGACAACAGGCCCTCTGATTTGACACACTGAACTCTATCTGAAAAGCAGTTGGTGAACCAGGCGAGGCAGTCATTTGAGAAACCAAAGCTATTGAGTCTGCCGATAAGAATGCGGTGATTGACAGAGTCGAAAGCCTTGGCCAGGTCGATGAAGATGGCTGCACAGTACTGTTTTTTAAATGATGGCGGTTATGATATCATTTAGGACTTTGAGTGTGGCTGAGGTGCACCCATGACCAGCTTGGTAACCAGATTGCATAGTGGAGAAGGTACGGTGGGATTCAAAATGGTCGGTCTGTTAACTGTTTGTTTGTTAACTTGGCTTTCGGAAATTTTAGAAAGGCAGGGCAGGATGGATATACAGCTGAAGATGGAAGTTTACATACACCTTAGCCAAATACATTTAAACTCAGTTTTCACAATTCCTGACATTTAATCCTATTGAAATTCCCTGTCTTAGTTCAGTTAGGATCACCACTTAAATTAAGAATGTGAAATGTCATAATAATAGTGGAGAGAATGATTTATTTCAGCTGTAATTTCTTTCATCACATTCCCAGTGGGTCAGAATCTTACATACACTCAACTAGTATTTGGTAGCATTGCCTTTAAATTGTTTAACTTGGATCAAACGTTTCGGGTAGCCTTCCACAAGCTTCCCACAATAAGTTGGGTGAATTCTGTCCCATTCCTCCTGACAGAGCTGGTGTAACAGAGTCAGGTTTGTAGGCCTCCTTGCTCGCACACGCTTTTTCAGTTCTGCCCAAAAATGTTCTATAGGATTGAGGTCAGGGCTTTGTGATGACCACTCCAATACCTTGACTTTGTTGTCCTTAAGCCATTTTGCCACAACTTTGGAAGTATGCTTGGGGTCATTGTCCAATTGGAAGACTCATTTGCGACCAAGCTTAACTTCCTGACGGGTGTCTTGAGATGTCCCTCCTGCAGCAAAGCACCCCCACAACATGATGCTGCCACCCCCGTGCTTCATGGTTGGGATGGTGTTCTTCGGCTTGCAAGCCTCCCCCTTTTTCCTCCAAACATAATGATGGTCATTATGGCCAAACAGTTATATTTTTGTTTCATCAGAACAAAGGACATTTCTCCAAAAAGTACGATCTTTGTCCCCATGCGCAGTTGCAAACCGTAGTCTGGCTTTTTTATTGCGGTTTTGGAGCAGTGGTTTCTTCCTTGCTGAGCGGCCTTTCAGGTTATGTCGATATAGAACTCGTTTTACTGTGGATGTAGATACTTTTGTACCTGTTTCCTCCAGCATCTTCACAAGGTCCTTTGCTGTTGTTCTGGAATTGATTTGCACTTTTCGCACCAAAGTACGTTCATCTCTAGGAGACAGAACGCGTCTCTTTCCTGAGTGGTATGACGGCTGTGTGGTCCCATGGTGTTTATACTTGCGTACTATTGTTTGTACAGATGAACGTGGCGTTTGGAAATTACTCCCAAGGATGAATAAAACTTGTGGAGGTCTCCAATTCTTTTTCTGAAGTCTTGGCTGATTTGTTTAGATTTTCTCATGATGTCAAGCAAAGAGGCACTGAGTTTGAAGGTAGGCCTTGAAATACATCCACAGGTACACCTCCAATTGACTCAAATTATGTCAATTAGCCTATCAGAAGCTTCTAAAGCCATGACATCATTTTCTGGATTTTTCCAAGCTGTTTAAAGGCACAGTCAACTTAGTGTATGTAAACTTCTGACCCACTGGAATTGTTGGACAAATTGTGTCATGCACACAGTAGATGTCCAAGCAGACTTGTCAAAACTATAGTTTGTTAACAAGAAATTTGTGAAGTAGTTGAAAAACGAGTTTTAATGACTCAAAACTAAGTGTATGTAAACTTCCGACTTCAACTGTACATGTCAGTACATACACACATGAAAAGATAAACAAGGTGCTCGACTCCACCTTATATAAACTTAAAATCGTGTGCTGGATCCTCGTATATAATCCAAAGAACAGAATTAGGACAGCCCTCCAGTAAATAAACTTAAATTGATATATTTTTATTGCCGCACAAACGTTTTTGGCGTAGGAGCCCTTCTTCAGCGTGAAAGGCGATGACAATCAATCTTACAACAACAAGATCTCACAGGTTGGGCATCATTTTACATTACCAGTCAGTATCGGTCCAATCAGTTCCCCCAGCAACATGACCATCAAATAAAGATAGACACACAATTCCAATACATTATGATGTCATTACTTAAATGTTCTGCCTATTTAGAACCTACTAAAGTTCACGGTTGGTCTTACCCATATAATACAAGTTACAGGAACACTTAAGGAGATATACAACATATTTCGTGTTACATGTTATTCTACCTCAGACCTTTATCCTCTCACTTGAATGGGGCTGGATAAGAGAGCTTCCTCTGATCATGGCATAACAGTGGACACAGTTGTGACAAGGGAAACTGCCATCAGGAATGATAGACATAAAATGTGATGCTTGTTTCTTAGGCGAATCTGACCTTACTAAACAATCCTGTACATTTGAGGGTCTCTTATAGCAAAACTTCAGGGGGGGAGGTTCAAATGCTTTACCAAAGCTGGGGTCACTTGTGTAATATGTGCCAATGTCTATTAACCACTTCCTTGATCGACCTTGAAATGGGACTGTAGGTGGAGACCAAAGTTGCTGAGGGAAGAAAGGGATTCCTTTGACGTGGTTGCAATAATGCATTCTGCTCAGGTTGTCTTACTCTATTAAGACAATTGTCCAATAATTCTTCCGATTGAAAGGCTATTAGCGCGCACCACCGCTAACTAGCTAGCCATTTCACATCCGTTACACTCACCCCCCTTTCGACCTCCTCCTTTTCCGCAGCAACCAGTGATCCGGGTCAACAGCATCAATGTAACAGTTTAACTTTACGTCCGTCTCCTCGCCCCGACCCGGGAGCGAACCAGGGACCCTCTGCACACATCAACAACAGTCATCCACGAAGCATCGTTACCCATCGCTCCACAAAAGCCGCGGCCCTTGCAGAACAAGGGGAACCACTACTTCAAGGTCTCAGAGCAAGTGACGTCACCGATTGAAAGGCTATTAGCGCGCACCACCGCTAACTAGCGAGCCATTTCACATCCGTTACATGAGCACAGACATTATGTCGGCGCCATGGAACGCCCCCTTTTTGCCAGAGTGCAAAAAAACCCTCCTAATGAAATTTACACTACACCTAGCAGGCGGACGGTGTGAACTGGACGTCACGAATGGTTAGAATCTACGAGACCAGAAAAACGTGGAGCGTGGCTGCACGTTGAAATGGTAGGAATTTAAACGAGAAAGCGTGAGCTGAAAGGTATGAAATGGTTAGAAACTCTGAAAGAAGAAGACTACACAGGAACATTCGGTCTGAAGCTGTTTAAGTACTTTAGTCTAGTAAAACTTGACCGAGAACCCCCGGGTGGTACTCTGAAAGAACCATTCTGCAGCTACAAAGGACATGGTGACCTCTGGTGGACAACTAGAGACATACACAACCAGAGACTTTCTGTTGAATTACTCCCTGTAGATGGATCGAGTGTTTTCAACAGAGAGACAGCAAAGACATACACACGTAAATAGGTACATTGCAATTCTCCCGGATGAGCGGCCGTTCATTTGCAAAGTATTCACATTTCCATGAGCATAGTTATCAGCTGTATGCACGATAGTGGAATTCCTTTGTCTCTTATTACTGACCACCCATTCCAAACCTGACTGCAACGCTTTGTTAAGGGTTTCAATGACTTCATTAGCTGTGGTTGCTGATGCATATATGGTTGAATCGTCAGCATACATGGACACACGTGCTTTGTTTAATGCCAGTGGCAGATCATTGGTAAAATTAGAAAAGAGTAGAGGCCTAGAGAGCTGCCCTGCGGTACACCACACTTTACATGTTTGAGATTAGAGAAGCTTCCATTAAAGAAAACCCTCTGAGTTCTATTAGATATATTATCAATTTCTGTCAACCAATCATCAGTCATTTGTGTCAGTGCAGTACATGTTGAGTGCCCTTCTCTATAAGCATGCTGAAAGTCTTTTGTTAATTTGTTTACAGAGAAATAGCATTGTATTTGGTCAAACACAATTTTTTCCAACAGTTTGGTTGGTGGGCGGAATGACTTTGGCTTTCCTCCAGGCCTGAGGACAAACACTTTCCTCTAGGCTCAGATTAAAGATATGACAGATAGGAGTGGCTATAGAGTCAGCTACCATCCTCAGTAGCTTCCATCTAAGTTGTCAAAGCCAGAAGGTTTGTCATTACTGATCGATAAAAATAATTTTTTCCAGCTCACCCACACTAAATTTACAAAATTCTAACTTAAAATGATTTTCTTTCATTATTAGTTTTTTTAATGCATGAGTATGATGGCTCACTGTTCCTTGTTGGCATTTCCTGCCTAAGTTTTCCCCCTTCGCCAATGAAGTAATCATTAAAATACATGGTAACATTAAAAGGTGATAACTAAGTCATCTGATTCGATGAAAGATGGAGTTGAATGTCTTTCTGCCAATAATTTCATTTAAAGTACTCCAAATAGTTTTTCCATTATTCTTCATATCAATGATCTTGGCTTCATAATATAGTTTATTAATATTAATTTTTTATTTAGTCACATAATTTCTCAATTTGCAGTAAGTCAGCCAGTCAGATGTGCAACAGGACTTAATAGCCACTCCTTTTTCCCCATCTCTTTAACCATACAGTTTTTAAATTCCTCATCAATGCATGGAGCCTGAACAGCTCTAACAGTCAGTTTCTTAACAGTTTCTTTATCAATAATTGGAAGAAGCAATTTCATAAATTCAGCAAGTCATCCCTAAACACACTGTTTGACGCAATGTTGTTTTCACATAATTTCAATGAAATTACGTAGAACTAACATGGAATAGATGTTGAATTGACGTCCACATCAATGAATAAAAAGCTTTGTCCCACATTCCATTTGCTTAGCTTAAAGTTTTTCCTTTAGCCTTCGTCTTATCGTCTCACAACCCTGTCATCCTGGCTCTCGTAACCCGACACACCGGCAATGATAGAAGCCAGAGTTAGAGACAGACCTTTGTTTTTTGTGCTCATTCTTCTACGTCACTCCAGCGGACATAGTTCTAACCTTTCTAACGTGACACTCGAAACCCAGAGCCTCTCTAAGGTTTTGGGGGAATGTGAGCCGACCGTGGCCCAGTTCGACATGTCCCCAGGAGAAGTAAAAACCTGAGCCCCATGCTCCCTGGTCTGGTCTACCTGCCAGGGCCAGATCTGGTTTCCCACCTGGACAGAACATAGTACAACCGTCCGCATCGTCCGCCACTCTTCCCCCTCTCCTTTACCGGTCCGTCTGACACACGCTGTTTCGTCTCATCTCTACTATAGCCATGCAAACATCTACACAGCTGTATTGGAATGGTTATATCATCGAGCAAGTGCTGCCCTTTGTGACGGCTTGCTGAGTGCAACCTTGCTTAAAGGTTATTTGCTGATTGTTTGAAATATGTATTGACTTTTGTCACTGCGTGTTGTTTTATATGATATGGATGACCTTGCAAGCCAAACAGCAATCCAAATGTTCCATGTTTTCAATAAAATATAATTTCATAATCTCAAACATGACGTTTTGACACATCTCATTTTAGCTGATGTACTGTACTAGGGCTGGGCGGTATACCGTATTTTACTACCGGTATGGATGCACCGACCGGTTTGGGTTTTTACTTTACCTTCTATAACGGTATTTCAGTTGGCGCGTGTAATGTACGTTTTTTTTAAGTTTCTCCATTTTATACTTGAGTCGTTTTTCTCCCTTCTGCTGCATACCGCTTTCCACACCAAGCCCTGTCGCCTGTCACTCAAGGAGAGAGCTGTTGCTCGACCACAGAGTCACAAACACTTTCCTGCCGTTCACTCTGCTGCAGTCTGCATGGTCAGATTGATGCAGTACGATGTTGGTGACATGCTGCTTTCCACAAGTGTTCCATAATTACACTTATAGTTTGTGTATCCTACTGTCTGCAAACTACTGTCTCCTAGTTCGTATTTTCTTAGCAAGTTGTGGCTAAAATAAATATTGTTAGCCGCTAATGCTAATTGACAGTTAGCTAGCTAGCTTGGTAAATGTACTAGTCAGAACAAGCGATCTAATACAGCCTGTTACCAATGCTGGTGTCGGCCTTGATACGCATTTTGTTTGTGCAACTGTATCTTCTAAATCAGAGAGCAATATGTGAAGCATGAATGGGATGTCAGGTAGCCTAGTGGTTAGAGTGAAAGGTTGCAAGATCGAATCCCCGAGCTGACAAGATAAAAATCTGTCGTTCTACCCCTGAACAAGGCAGTTAACCCACTGTTCCTAGGCCGTCATTGTAAATAAGACTTTGTTCTTAACTGACTTGCCTAGTTACGGTAAAATGAACATGTTAGCTAGCTACATGTGGTAAGACAGAGAGGAAGAGGTGATGCGAGAGGTTGGACCAAAGCTTGTTGCCTGCCTTCCCGCCTTTGGGACAACAGCTCCTATTGTTAGGCGGAGAAATTAGCATCTCGTCATTATATACAGATCTCTGGCAGTGGAGGCTCCTCAGAGGAGGAACTGGAGGACCATCCTCCTCAGTGAATTTCATAAAAATAGTGAAACATTAAAAAAGTTATATTTAAAAAAAAAAAAAAACTATATTAAATATGTTCACATCACCAAATAAATAATTAATTATAGTTGAATTGAACAGTATAAAACAACCAGCATGGAGAAAGGGATGAAGAATGGAGAAAGATTGAAATCACTTATAATGTATGTGTTGCCACCCTAGGGTCATGAACCTTTCATATTAAAAAACATAAAAATACCGCCCCAAATTTGAAAAATACCATATGATATTTTGGCCATATCACCTAGCCCTGTACTGTACCATGAGTATATGCTTGATAAATAGTCAAGAGACCAAAACACAGATCTCAGCAAAAACATAGACCATACAGGAGTCGAAGTGAGCTGGCCAGGCATCAAAACAGGTGTGGCTCCTCAAAGCTCTACGCTGAGTTTCCAGGACGACAGTCAGAGGTGACACAGACAACTGCCATTGTTATGATGGTAGGCTTGGGAACAGACCAGCAGGCCTCAACTGCTGATGGAAAGAAAGTAGGGTTCTTCAGGCCTGGGATTTAGTTTGGATGGATGGAGGTTTGCTGACAGAACAGTAACAGAGACGGAATTGACAACAGCTACCTTTTTCCATCCTGCTGAGTCACAGAGAGAGAGAGTGAGTCTGTGTGTGTGTGTGTGTGTGTGTGTGTGTGTGTGTGTGTGTGTGTGTGTGTGTGTGTGTGTGTGTGTGTGTGTGTGTGTGTGTGTGTGTGTGTGTGTGTGTGTGTGTGTGTGTGTGTGTGTGTGTGTGTGTGTGTGTGTGGATAGGATGTCTAGTATCTAGTGTGTAGGTCACAGAATATGTTGTTTCTCTCCTACCTTTAGTTTCCTAATAATGGGTTTCAGTGTTTTAGGAAGAGGTCAAGTCTTAAACAGCCTACACGTTTTGTTGTCCTCTAATGCTTAAACGTGCCCAGCTTACAATCCATCAGTGAACTTAACACACTTAATGCATTTATTGATTTACCTGGTAATTACACTAAGGGGAAGTTATATATCTATATATACGTATATATAGTTATATATCTTAGTAGTAAAACAGAATGTATTGGTGTGTGTGTGATAGTCATATGCATGTGTGTATTTTTTCTCTGTGGTGTGTGTGCGTAATGTGTATGTTCATGCGCACGTGTTTTTGCATGTATGTGTGTGTATACTGTATGATGTCTGACATGTACCATGTGAGAGAGCCGGTTCATCTAGCTCATTCCTTACGCATGTTAATCTGCTGATGCTGCTCTATATTCTCCAGGTAATAACACAACACAACACAGATTAACAAATCAGCGATCTCTGGTCCTATAGCAACTGCTAAGGCCAGCAATCCACTTAAACTAACCCTGTTAGCATCAGCTATCTCAGGTCCTACTGCAACTACCAGCCATTCACTTAAACTAACCCTGTTAGCATCAGCTATCTCAGGTCCTACTGCAACTACCAGCCATTCACTTAAACTAACCCTGTTAGCATCAGCTATCTCAGGTCCTACTGCAACTACCAGCCATTCACTTAAACTAACCCTGTTAGCATCAGCTATCTCAGGTCCTACTGCAACTACCAGCCATTCACTTAAACTAACCCTGTTAGCATCAGCTATCTCAGGTCCTACTGCAACTACCAGCCATTCACTTAAACTAACCCTGTTAGCATCAGCTATCTCAGGTCCTACTGCAACTACCAGCCATTCACTTAAACTAACCCTGTTAGCATCAGCTATCTCAGGTCCTACTGCAACTACCAGCCATTCACTTAAACTAACCCTGTTAGCATCAGCTATCTCAGGTCCTACTGCAACTACCAGCCATTCACTTAAACTAACCCTGTTAGCATCAGCTATCTCAGGTCCTACTGCAACTACCAGCCATTCACTTAAACTAACCCTGTTAGCATCAGCTATCTCAGGTCCTACTGCAACTGCTAAGGACTAGGCCAGCCATCCACTTAAACTAACCCTGTTAGTATCAACTAGCATCGCAAGCACAACTAGACCAGGCACAGGATTCAATTAACTAGCCTGGTCCCAGATCTGTTTGACACGGCATGACAATAACCATAGGAATTGGCAATACAGCACAAACAGATCTGGGACCAGGCTATCAATTAACTTTACTAACCTAGAATCACCGGTTCAGTTTATAGCGCACTATTGACTAAAGCACCAACCAGTGCTTCAGACTGACTAATCCAAGACCGGAGGCTATCTGAGAAAACATAGTATGGTAGTTGGTGGCAGTAGCCTAGCGGTTAACAGCGTTGGGTCAGTAACCAAAAAGGTTGCTGGTTTGAATCCCCAAGCTGGCAAGGTAGAAAAAGCTGCCCGTTCTGCCCTTGAGCAAGGCATTTAACCCCCAACAACAACTGCTCCCTGGGACCCGATGATGTGGACGTTGATTAAGGCTGCCCCCCGCACTGCTCTGATTCAGAGGGGTTGGGTTAAATGTGGGGAAAACACATTTTGGTTGAATGCATTCAGTTGTGCAATTGACAAGGTATCTCCCTTCCCTGCCCTAGTCTGATCCTATCCAAACAGGCAGCAAGGTTTGGGTTACTAAGGTTCCTCTACCAATGCCGATACAGGGTGTTAGTAGAAGAATACATAGTAACACCCTGCACCAGAGCTAGATAGAGGTCAAGTATGATATTGTAGGTGGCAATTCCTCAATATGGCAGAATCAGAACCCGTATCAGTTCCAGGTTGGCCATGAACCCCTACAAGATGGACAGAGTATCCTTCACAAGCAGACACTGTATCACTATAACCAACAACAATAGAATCACACACTGACCCTCAATTCCTACCACCTCAACAAGCTCACAAGCTCATTCCTAGAATGTAAATGGGAAAGTTGTTTCTCAAATAACCAAAGGAGAACTTTTAGGGAACGTTACAGGAATATTTTGTGCTAGCTCGGTAACATTCATATCTCAGCTATAGCTTAGAACACCATGCTGAAATATGAATGTTATTGACTGTGAATCACAGTGATCCATTGCGTGGTCCATCACAGCCCATAGTAGTTCAGTTCACCCAGATACACAGCTCTAAATCAGAGGGGGATGATCAGGCATCTGTATATTACAGTTTTGGTCAATTGCTAACATGCATTGGTCAAAACTGAAGTCACATTGTCAAAACTCTTCACACAGTCAAGCGAAACAGAAGTGTATGTGGACCAAACTGTGAATCATGTTACATTGTTTTCACACAAAATGTATTCAATGACCACATTCTCTGAAATCCATGGACTCTTTTCTCATTCATATAAGGTGTTATTCTTATTCTAAAATGAAATACTGATTTGTGTGAAAAATCATTCAAACCTCAAAGAAAAACATTTATCATTTATGTAATGCTCCCTATTGTTAGTGTTTTTAGGTCAGTGTGCTATGTATGCTTTCTGAATGAGAATTGTTGCCAGTGTTATGGTCGAACGAGGTAATTTTGAGACATGTATGACATGTTTTGGTGGTTTGAGTGAGTTTTGGAGGTGAGATTAACTGTTTGTCCAAGATGCATGTTGGTAATGCAGACTGTGAAGAGTTTTGAGAAAGTGGCTACAGTATTGACCAATAGAAAGTGGCTACAGTATTGACCAATAGAAAGTGGCTACAGTATTGACCAATAGAAAGTGGCTACAGTATTGACCGATGCTTGTGAGCAATTGAAAAAAAAAGCTGTAATAAACGAAGACACACAGGGAACAGATGAGATGAATTGATATGAAAACAACCGACTGCAAGCAGCCTGGGAGAGATGAGCTCAATCAGAGCCTTCCCTAACCATGTGCGTTCCCCACTAATCCCCCCCCCCAACCTAATGTCCTCTTGTCCCTAGAATGTGCCAGAAACCAGGATTAGTTCAGATCTATCTGCCATCCTCCCCCAAAGTCAGCCCATTCGCTTCCCTTTCTCTCTCTCCCCCACACAGATGTTTCTGAAGGCTGCACTCAGATCAGTCTCAGTGCAGATTAGGACCGATCGGGATAGTAGGATGAGGGGTTGTGGTTTTTCCGATGACATAAAAAATGTGCACTTGCAAAACATGCACAACAAACATAGGCAAGCATAAACATAGGGCTACTCTGCCAAGAAGTGGGACGTCTGCGTTGCATGATTTTACGCTCATCCTCAGGCAAGAAGTGGAAGTAGGGTTTTGGGAGTCTGTGGTGAAGAGTTATAGGCAGAGCTCAGGTGCTGCAGGGGAGAATGTGGACTTGGAGATGAACTGCTGTTTATCAAGACAAGGTGGTGTGAGCCTGTCTGTTCTGTTTACTTGTCAATATGCTTTCTCTCTCTGTGTGTGTGTGTGTGTGTGTGTGTGTGTGTGTGCGTGCGTGCGTGCGTGCGTGCGTGCGTGCGTGCGTGGCAGTGGTTGGAACCGATCTAGGGAACAGAACAAAAAAAACGAAAAATAACAAACACACTATGCAAAGCCCTCACTCTGTCACTCAGACATGTATTACACATTCATACTAAACCTATGACAATGTTTGTGTTGGTTGTAGTATGAGTTGGGATTATGCTGGTTCATTGTTTAGCTAGTTAAACAGAAGACTCCACTTCGCCAGATGACTACAGTGCATTCGGAAAGTATTCAGACCCCTTCTCTTTTAACACATTTTGTTTACGTTACAGCCTTATTCTAAATTGATTAAATAAATTCAGATCTTCATCAATCTCAATCTACACACAATACCCCACTTTAGCAAATGTATGAAAAATGCAAAACAGAAATACCTTATTTACATTATTATTCAGACCCTTTGCTATGAGACTCGAAATTGAGCTCAGGTGCATCCTGTTTCCATTGATCATCATTGAGATGTTTCTATAACTTGATTGAAGTCCACCTGTGGTAAATTCAATTGAATGGAAGAAGTTTGGAACCACCAAGACTCTTCCTAGAGCTGGCCGCCCGGCCAAACTGAGCAATCGAGGGAGAAGAGCCTTGGTCAGGGAGGTGACCAAGAACCTGATGGTCACTCTGACAGCGCTCCAGAGTTCCTCTGTGGAGATGGGAGAACCTTCCAGAAGGTCGACCATCTCTGCAGCACTCCACCAGGCCTTTATGTTAGAGTGGCCAGAAAGAAGCCACTTCTCAGTAAAAGGCACATGACAGCTCGCTTGGAGTTTGCCAAAACACACCTAAAGATTCTCAGACCATGAGAAACAAGATTCTCTGGTATGTTGAAACCAAGATTGAACTCTTTGATCTGAATGTCAAGCGTCACGTCTGGAGGAAACCTGGCACCATCACCAAGCATGGTCGTGGCATCATCATGCTGTGGGGATGTTTTTCAGCGGCAGGGACTGGGAGACTTGTCAGGATCGAAGGAAAGATGAACAGAGCAAAGTACAGAGAGATTCTTGATGAAAACCTGCTCCAGAGTACATAGGACCTCAGAATAGGGCGAAGGTTCACCTTCCAACAGGACAATGACCCTAATTACACAGCCAAGACAATGCAGGAGTGGCTTCGGGACATCAATCAATCAATCAAATGTATTTATAAAGCCGTTTTTACATCAGCCGATGTCACAAAGTGCTATACAGAAACCCTGCTTAAAACCCCAAAACAGCAAGCAATGCAGATGTAGAAGCACGGTGGCTAGGAAAACCTCCCTAGAAAGGCAGGGACCTAGGAAGAAACCTAGAGAGGAACTAGGCTCTGAGAGGTGGCCAGTCCTCCTCTGACATGTCTCCGAATGTCCTTGAGTGGCCCAGCCAGAGTCTGGACTTGAACCCGATCTAACATCTTTGGAGAGACCTAAAAATAGCTGTGCAGCAACGCTCCCCATCCAACCTGACAGAGATTGAGAGGCTCTGCAGAGAAGAATGGGAGAAACTCCCCAAGACTCGAGGCTGTAATCGCTGCCAAAGGTGCTTCAACAAAGTACTTAGTAAAGGGTCTGAATACTTATGTAATTGTGATATTTAAGTTTTTTGTTTTTAATACATTTGCAAAAATGTCTAAAAACTTGTTTTTGCTTTGTCATTAAGGGCTATTGTGTGTAGATTGACACAATTTTAGAATAAGGCTGTAGCGTAACAAAATGTGGAAAAAGTCAAGAGGTCTGAATACTTTCCGAATGTACTGTACGTGACCCATCAAGTTAGCCAGGTGTGTCTGGGGGTGATTACGGCCATCTATTGTATTTCAAGAACATGTGTACATGTCTGGACAATAGTGACCCATCCACTTAGCTAGATGTATCTGGGGGTGGTTATAGCATTTCCTTCACATGACCCATCAATTTAGACCAGTGTGTCGGGTACTGTACACGTCATCTAATATTTATGAAATATTTTTATCTGGACACTTCCTGTTTTTGATATTGCTACTATGCAAGTAACCATTTCACTGTACCATTTACACCTTCTATATCTTGTGCATGTGACAAATTAACTTCAACTTTATTTGATATAGTGTGTTTTTTTTTTTACCAGAGACGGTAATGTGAAGAACATGACCTGCACAAAAGTCAGATTAGGATATAGGCCAAGGACTAGATCAAGTATATTTT
Organism: Salvelinus alpinus; assembly: GCF_045679555.1. Taxonomy (NCBI): domain Eukaryota; kingdom Metazoa; phylum Chordata; class Actinopteri; order Salmoniformes; family Salmonidae; genus Salvelinus; species Salvelinus alpinus. Next base: position 37,106,638 of record NC_092110.1, on the reverse strand, counting down.
TACCTGGAGTTGTTCCTTATTGTAGGCTACTACTTTTACCACTTTTAGTCTTGAAATCTAAACTACTCACTTGAATTAGCACATGGCCTCACATGTGAATCCTTAAAGAAAGAGATGGGTGGAGCAGAAGAGCTCTCCAGTAGGTGTACCAAAACATTCAAGGGCCATTTTCTCAAAAGTGGGGTTCCAAGTTTATCTACTTTCAAAGCAGAATTACTTTCCCATTGTTCCTCAACTGCAGTGTATGATATACCATTTTCTAGCTCTGAGTCTCTACTTTAATCCAATGTAAAAAACACCATTTCCAATTTTTCTACATACAGTTCAGAACTTTATGTTGTTGGTCGCAACAGTGGAACTGAATGAAAAAAATGTATGGTTCTGTTCACAATTAAATTATTGGAAAATAATTTCGGGTTTCCAACCCCTGGTGTGCAGACATGTGCACAATGTTTATGTTTTCTGAGGACATGGCAGCATTACCTTGTACTTTGACTCATAGCATAGGATCTCTGTTCAGACTGATTAACTGTATTAAGGAAAGACTTAGGATAACGGAATCTTAATAAGTTATTGTTCTGGTACGGCATGTGCTGGGCTCTGTGCTGTACAACAGACTACAATGGATGGCCAATGGCCTCAATCCACAATAACAGTCTGTGGATAGGAAAAATGTGGCTAAGGAATTTTTAAAGGATTCAGTGGGTAAGCCATGGCTTTGACCACCATCTGTGTGGCATTTAAAGTAAACACTGGCACTTTCTAATGTCAAGGCTTTAGGGATCTTAGTACCATCTGCCTCCATGACTGTTGTATTCGATACATGCACTCTTATGTATCTGGCACACCTGCAATGCTGAAAGGGAGGTCAGACTCTGACACTGCGTCTAAACTGCTCCTCACTTCTGTTCTGTGCTCTTCCACATGTTCAATTCAACAACCCTTTTACCCTTTAACCATTTAAGCATGTAACTTGCATAGGCCTACTAAAATTGACCAGTGATGCGACAGCAAGATGTAGTCTATAGCGCATACAGTAAAAACAAAAGTCTGCTCCCCCCATCTCCCCCCTCTCGTCCACACTTCAGCAAACCCACAAACGTCAATCAATGGCACCGAGGGCATCCATGCGCATTCAGGGCGTGCATTTTTGATGAGCTGCGGTTTCATTGATAAAAATAAAAAAAAACAGGGTGAACGTAAGCAAGACAGGCACTTTGAGACATGCAGAAAAAACGGATCTTTGCTACTTCGGAGTATGAACAGACAAAAAAGGAAGAAATATTCAACGTTTTTTCACAAACAGACAAAAATTCTGAAATATTCAACGTGCGGTTTTATGAAACTGTAACGTCATAGGCCTACCTGCAGCTTGTCTGACGTAAACACCTCTGTGTCTACCTCGCAGGCGATGATGGTCACCATCTCCAGTTTCATATTTATTGATGGCATTCCCTTTCGTAGCTGAGAAAAAGATAAATAAAATAAATTATTTCGTTCGGTCCTTGTCTGCTTCAGAGAAAGCGCAGTCGCAGCCTCGCAGGTGATTGTAACTCCAATGAGTTCGCTTCGGATGAGGTGGTATCGTCACAGTTTGGTTGCGCTATTTGAAGTGAGTGATGCTGCAGTGGAAAACTCGCTCTCCCCGCTCCAACACAGAGCAGCGGTCAGAAACATTCGCGAGTGCACCAACCAGCGCGCGTTCGGGCACAACATTGACGTCATTATCAGCCTCGTTTGTTCATTTGCGATGCCGTTGGGTCGGAGCACTGCAGCTTGTACAGCTACATTTCGGTTATGTTATTTATTTTTCCTTCTCATTTAGCCCATGAACATAACTGCGGCAATAGCTCTGAAATTATGTATTCTAGGCCTACTTCTAACCCAGCAACAATAATCAGGACTGGCTATAATGAAGTCCACAAAAAATATCCTGGAATAGAATTTGACTATTTTCTTGGTTACATAAATGCAGCTTTTTTTCTTTCTTCAGAAACGGAATGCACCATCTCATGTTTTACTCTAGGCTAGTAAGTTTGAGTCTGTTCCATTGAAATAATTTTCCATGTAGGACTATTCTGTTATTGAAATATCAGAGTTACTTCAATAAGTAAAAACAATCCAGACAAATCCAGTATAGCCTGCTAATTTACTGTATAACGTAGTGGACATTGCAGAAGCAGCCTGTAGTGTAGTAAACTACAGTAAAAACAGTTGTCATATGTCCCTTACTCGTTCAGCCTTATCCGATTGGTCCAAACTTCCAACAGACTTCAGAATTGCATAACCTCACACTCATCAACTCTGGCACAAGCTCTCCGTTTCATCATTCACCAGCTAAGACAATAAGCCACGATGAGTAGGCAAAAGGCTGGAAGAAGCAGCAGGCTATTTCTGTCTATCTGTGTGTCATGTCATTCATCACAGGGCACATTGTCCAGAGAGACAGAGAGTCAGACAGTCAGATAGACAACCACATGAGCCAGATATGACGATCTGTAACTATAGGGTGGCTCAAGCTGGTTCTGACAGACCTGAGGCAATGGAGGGTCTCTGTTAGGGTGTGAATAGACTAAGAGGCATTTTTCTGTGCACTCCTCTAGAGTTTTCCTCCTCCTCATTTCAAATTCTATCAGTTAGTCAGCATTCTATCAGCATTCTATCAGCATTCTATCAGTTAGTCAGCATTCTATCAGCATTCTATCAGTTAGTCAGCATTCTATCAGCATTCTATCAGTTCTATCAGCATTCTATCAGCATTCTATCAGCATTCTATCAGTTAGTCAGCATTCTATCAGCATTCTATCAGTTAGTCAGCATTCTATCAGTTCTATCAGCATTCTATCAGCATTCTATAATTTCCCATCTTAAAATTTAATTGGGATAAAATCCCATCGTCTACCCCCCTTTAGTGATATTTCAGAGGTGTTTATGCTTCTTGTAAATCTGTGATGTGAATGTGCATATTCTGGGTGTCCTGGATATTCAACCTTCCTTCACCCTCACCAGATCCCTGATTGATAGGGGATCTAAAATGGGGACATTGCTAGATGATTGACTCATAACAGGTTACTTCAGACCACAGAAGTACACATATATTAAAGAACTGTTGCTAAATTGACTGTACCATCACAAAATCCACTTTATGTAAAACATAATGCATATTTGTAATCCCAAAGTCATGGTTGTGTGTGGGAACATGAAACCAGGGTAGTAGACCATCGATTTGATCTGGTTTGAGCCTACACATACAGAGGAGACACCCACTAACCCACAATGACACGCAACAAATTCGTAAAACATTCAGGATAGACACGTGAGACTCACACACTAGAAAACGAACCTCTTTACATCTGACATGAGACATAACAGTCATGTGTCATTGTGTGTTTTGGTTGTCGAGCTGCAAGGAGCAAGGGCTCTAGGGGGGAGGGACTGGGAGACAGCATGAGCCCTGGGCATCGTGCATGTGTACACAGCAGGCATGCAGGCAGTAGCAGCATCAAAACACACAGACACAATACACGCACACACATATGCACACACAAACATAGTCACACATACACACCCCCCTCCACACACACACACTATTCCTGCGCCTTCCCAGCGATGGAGGCTGCCAGTGCCCCACCACCTCACTCGGCCCTGCCCAGCCACCCCCTGGTGCCACTGCAGCTGCCGTAATCTAGGCCAAGCTATTTATAAAGCAAATCGGCCATGTACAGGCGAAGGGAGCCAGGGGAAACCGAGAGAGAGAAGGAGAGAGTGTGGGGAGCGAGGGAAAGGAAATGAGAGAACAATTATGAAGAGAGGAGTGAGAGAAAAAACAGAGCGATATAGAAGAGAGTGACAGAGAGAAAGAGGAGAGAGTGACAGAGAGAGAAAGAACACAGAGAAAGAGAAGAGAGTGACAGAGAGAGAGAGAGAAGAGAGTGACAGAGAGAGAAGAGAGAGAGAGAACACAGAGCGAAGGAGAAGAGAGTGATGGAGAGAGAGAAGAGAGAGATAGGGGGGAGAAAGAGGCAGAAGGGGGGAAAGCAAAAATGAGAAAGAGAGAGCGAGAACAAGAGAAGCCAGGTGGGGGACAAAAGGTATAGAGATTGATAACGCAGTGCAAGAGGAGACCTGGCCGAGAGCACTGCCCAGAAACACTCTGACCAGGAAGAGACCTGGACGAGAGCACTGCCCAGAAACACTCTGACCAGGAAGAGACCTGGACGAGAGCACTGCCCAGAAACACTCTGACCAGGAAGAGACCTGGACGAGAGCACTGCCCAGAAACACTTGACTAGGAAGAGACCTGGACGAGAGCACTGCCCAGAAACACTCTGACCAGGAAGAGACCTGGACGAGAGCACTGCCCAGAAACACTCTGACCAGGAAGAGACCTGGACGAGAGCACTGCCCAGAAACACTCTGACTAGGAAGAGACCTGGACGAGAGCACTGCCCAGAAACACTCTGACCAGGAAGAGACCTGGACGAGAGCACTGCCCAGAAACACTCTGACCAGGAAGAGACCTGGACGAGAGCACTGCCCAGAAACACTCTGACCAGGAAGAGACCTGGACGAGAGCACAGCCCAGAAACACTCTGACCAGGAAGAGACCTGGACGAGAGCACTGCCCAGAAACACTCTGACCAGGAAGAGACCTGGACGAGAGCACTGCCCAGAAACACTTGACTAGGAAGAGACCTGGACGAGAGCACTGCCCAGAAACACTCTGACCAGGAAGAGACCTGGACGAGAGCACTGCCCAGAAACACTCTGACCAGGAAGAGACCTGGACGAGAGCACAGCCCAGAAACACTCTGACCAGGAAGAGACCTGGACGAGAGCACTGCCCAGAAACACTCTGACTAGGAAGAGACCTGGACGAGAGCACTGCCCAGAAACACTCTGACCAGGAAGAGACCTGGACGAGAGCACAGCCCAGAAACACTCTGACTAGGAAGAGACCTGGACGAGAGCACTGCCCAGAAACACTTGACTAGGAAGAGACCTGGACGAGAGCACAGCCCAGAAACACTCTGACTAGGAAGAGACCTGGACGAGAGCACAGCCCATAAAGACCCTGACCAAATGATAGGAAGAGACCAAGGAATATACTTTAAAATGCACTAGCGCACATATCGTAGGAAAGATTTTGGTTATGGTACTGGTTACTCTGTTCATCTCGTCGATACCAGTTCTTATGTTGAATGAGGAGCATATTTAATCAATAGTCCAATATTGTTTTATTGTACACTACCGGTCAAAAGTTTGGACACCTACTTATTCAAGGGTTTTTCTTAGTTTTTACTATTTTCTACATTGTAGAATAATAGTGAAGACATCAAAACTATGAAATAACACATATGGAATCATGAAGTAACCCAAAAAAGTGTTAAACAAATCAAAATATATTTTATATTTGAGATTCTTCAAAGTAGCCACCCTTTGCCTTGATGGCAGCTTTGTACACTTCACTTGGAATGCTTTTCCAACAGTCTTGAAGTAGTTCCCACATATGCTGAACTCTTGTTGGGTGCTTTTCCTTCACTCTGTGGTCCAACTCATCTCAAACCATCTCAATTGAGTTGAGGTCGGGGGATTGTGGAGGCCAGGTCATCTGATGCATCACTCCATCACTCTCCTTATTGGTCAAGTAACTCTTACACAGCCGGAGATGTGTTGGGTCATTGTCCTGTTGAAAAACAAATGATAGTCCCACTAAGCGCAAACCAGATGGGATGGTGTATCGCTGCAGAATGCTCTGGTAGCCGTGCTGGTTATGTGTGCCTTGAATTCTAAATAAATAAATTTGGACTCCTCAGACCAAAGGACAGATTTCCACCAGTCAAATGTACATTGCTCGTGTTTCTTGGCCCAAACAAGTCTCTTCTTCTTATTGGTGTCCTTTAATAGTGGTTTCTTTGCAGCAATTCGACCATGAAGGCCTGTTACTTGAACTCTGTGAAGCATTTATTTGGGCTGCCATTTCTGAGGCTGGTAACTCTAATTAACTTATCCTCTGCAGCAGAGGTAACTCTGAGTCTTCCTTTCCTGTGGCGGTCCTCATGAGAGCCAGTTTCATCATAGCGCTTAATGGGTTTTCCGACTGCACTTGAAGAAACTTTCAAAGTTCTTGAAATTTTCCGGATTGACTGACCTTCATATCTTAAAGTAATGATGGACTGTCGTTTCTCTTTGCTTATTTGAGCTGTTCTTGTCATAATATGGACTTGGTCTTTTACCAAATAGGGGTATCTTCTGTATACCACCCCTACCTTGTCACAACACAACTGATTGGCTCAAACGCATGTGTAGAGAAAGACAGCACAGCTTTGAAGTCAGCACAGCGTTGAAGACAGCACAGCGTTGAAGACAGCACAGCATTGAAGACAGCACAGTCTTCCGAGACTAAGTGTGCCATTTTCAACTGCCAAAGAAACAGAGAGAGAAGGAGTGTTATTGTTTACGGAAATCACAGACTGAATGAAGGGATGGAACTTTGCTCAAGGATAGAAAGTGTTCCCATTTCTTCATCTCTCTCTCTCTCTCTGTTTTTAACAATGCCATTAAGAGATACAGTATCTAGGGGATACAGACAGATAACAAGCCATGGAAATAAAAATAGACTGTACCTTCAGAGAAAACGTGCGAGAGAGTTAGAAATGACGAGGACGAAATAGAGGACGAGCTTGAGAACGGATGAAAAAAAGATGGAGAGCCTCCTGAGGGGCGCGTTGCTTGAGGCGTCACTACAGATCCGGGTTCGATCCCAGGCTGTGTCACAGCCGGCTGTGACCGGGAGACCCATGAGGCGGCGCACAATTGGCCCAGCGTCGTCCGGATTAGGGGAGTGTTTGACCGGCCGAGATTTCCTTGTACCACCGCGCTCTAGCGACTCCTTGTGATGGGCCGGTTCGCCAGCTGGACAGTATTTCCTCTGACACATTGGTGCGGCTGGCTTCCGGGTTAAGCGAGCAGTGAGTCAAGAAGCAGTGCGGTTTGGCGGGGTTGTGTTTCGGAGGACGCACGGCTCTCTCCCGAGTCCATAGGGGAGTTGCAGCGATGGGACAAGACTGTAACTACCAATTGGGTAAAAGTACATAAAATATATATATTTTTTAAGAGATGGAGAGCAAGTAAGGACAAGAGGGGGGATACAGACAGTGATATGTGTGGAAAGAGAGAGAGTAATACATTGACTTGTTATCCTCCAGCAAGACTCCCGCCTGACAAATTGCAAGCGCCCTAAAAAGCATAAGCCTGTTGTCGATATATCCTTTCTCCAAAGGGCACAAGAGAAGTGTACTTTAAATGTCACCCCCTCCTTCTTCAATAACAACAACCTGCACAACACTTTGGAGGTCAAACCATGGCAGACTTCCCAACACAATACTTCTAACCACTGCCAGACTCCAACAAATTTACGATGTAAGTAAAACTACAAGCTATTGACACTGAAGATGCACCCTGTGTTGATTCTTTTGATTACTCATGCTCAGCCGAGCTACACACCATTCAGCAAGTAGCCTAGCGGTTAAGAGCGTTGGGCCAGTAACCGAAAGGTTACTGGTTCGAATCCCTGAGCCGGAAAGGTGGAAAATTCTGCTGTTCTGCCTTTGAGCAAGTCAGTTAACCCCCAACCACAACTGGGTGCCGATGATGTCAAATAAGGCAGCCCCCCACACCTCTCTGATTCAGAGGGGTTGGGTTAAATGCGGAAGACACATTTCGGTTGAATGCATTCAGAAGTACATTCATCTGCTGCAGGTCATGAAAGCCAAAGATAGCACAGTACAACAAACATAGAATGTTGCCTGTTTTAAGTTAAATGTTGTACAGTTATGTAACTAACTACAACATATTATAACACTATATCATAGGAATTATGTAATCTGGCCTCCCTGATTTATTACTAGATTATGATATTGTAAGGTCATTATTATCGATCAAGGCAATCCATGATATTTCATATGTCGCATCCTATAATCATTACGTTGCTTAAATCGAAAAGGTCAGCGCGAGAAATGATCTTTCTCTCCAATTATGTTGAGGTCTGATGTGGGAAAAGCGCTATAATCTTCACTTTGATAGCAGTGTAGTCAGCCATCACCTAGTGTCTCCTGACAGACCTGCTGAAGATTTGCTTCTGGATGTCGAGATTAGAGATTTTCCATTACAAGACCATGGATTTGACCCAGAGGCAGGCTCACCTCACCAAAGAGATTAGCCATTACATAACCATGGACTTGACCCAGAGGCAGGCTCACCTCACCAAAGAGATTAGCTATTACATAACCATGGACTTGACCCAGAGGCAGGCTCACCTCACCAAAGAGATTAGCAATTAGATAACCATGGACTTGACCCAGAGGCAGGCTCACCTCACCAAAAAGATTAGCCATTAGATAACCATGGACTTGACCCAGAGGCAGGCTCACCTCACCAAAGAGATTAGCCATTAGATAACCATGGACTTGACCCAGAGGCAGGCTCACCTCACCAAAGAGATTAGCCATTAGATAACCATGGACTTGACCCAGAGGCAGGCTCACCTCACCAAAGAGATTAGCCATTAGATAACCATGGACTTGACCCAGAGGCAGGCTCACCTCACCAAAGAGATTAGCCATTAGATAACCATGGACTTGACCCAGAGGCAGGCTCACCTCACCAAAGAGATTAGCCATTAGATAACCATGGACTTGACCCAGAGGCAGGCTCACCTCACCAAAGAGATTAGCCATTAGATAACCATGGACTTGACCCAGAGGCAGGCTCACCTCACCAAAGAGATTAGCCATTAGATAACCATGGACTTGACCCAGAGGCAGGCTCACCTCACCAAAGAGATTAGCCATTAGATAACCATGGACTTGACCCAGAGGCAGGCTCACCTCACCAAAGAGATTAGCCATTAGATAACCATGGACTTGACCCAGAGGCAGGCTCACCTCACCAAAGAGATTAGCTATTAGATAACCATGGACTTGACCCAGAGGCAGGCTCACCTCACCAAAGGCTTCCAGAAGGGCGCAGGAGGGATGGAAGATGGATGCAATCTGCGCTGCATCATGGGTAACCTTAGAGCTGGGCGGTAAATTGTACACTGCTCAAAAAAATAAAGGGAACACTTAAACAACACAATGTAACTCCAAGTCAATCACACTTCTGTGAAATCAAACTGTCCACTTAGGAAGCAACACTGATTGACAATACATTTCACATGCTGTTGTGCAAATGGAATAGACAAAAGGTGGAAATTATAGGCAATTAACAAGACACCCCCAAAAAAGGAGTGATTCTGCAGGTGGTGACCACAGACCACTTCTCAGTTCCTATGCTTCCTGGCTGATGTTTTGGTCACTTTTGAATGCTGGCGGTGCTCTCACTCTAGTGGTAGCATGAGACGGAGTCTACAACCCACACAAGTGGCTCAGGTAGTGCAGTTCATCCAGGATGGCACATCAATGCGAGCTGTGGTAAAAAGGTTTGCTGTGTCTGTCAGCGTAGTGTCCAGAGCATGGAGGCGCTACCAGGAGACAGGCCAGTACATCAGGAGACGTGGAGGAGGCCGTAGGAGGGCAACAACCCAGCAGCAGGACCGCTACCTCCGCCTTTGTGCAAGGAGGTGCACTGCCAGCGCCCTGCAAAATGACCTCCAGCAGGCCACAAATGTGCATGTGTCTGCTCAAACGGTCAGAAACAGACTCCATGAGGGTGGTATGAGGGCCCGACGTCCACAGGTGGGGGTTGTGCTTACAGCCCAACACCGTGCAGGACGTTTGGCATTTGCCAGAGAACACCAAGATTGGCAAATTCGCCACTGGCGCCCTGTGCTCTTCACAGATGATAGCAGGTTCACACTGAGCACATGAGCACATGTGACAGACGTGACAGAGTCTGGAGACGCCGTGGAGAACGTTCTGCTGCCTGCAACATCCTCCAGCATGACCGGTTTGGCGATGGGTCAGTCATGGTGTGGGGTGGCATTTCTTTGTGGGGCCGCACAGCCCTCCATGTGCTCGCCAGAGGTAGCCTGACTGCCATTAGGTACCGAGATGAGATCCTCAGACCCCTTGTGAGACCATATGCTGACACATGCACATTTGTGGCCTGCTGGAGGTCATTTTGCAGGGCTCTAGCAGTGCACCTTCTTGCACAAAGGCGGAGGTAGCGGTCCTGCTGCTGGGTTGTTGCCCTCCTACGGCCTCCTCCACGTCTCCTGATGTACTGGCCTGTCTCTTGGTAGCGCCTCCATGCTCTGGACACTACGCTGACAGACACAGCAAACCTTTTTACCACAGCTCGCATTGATGTGCCATCCTGGATGAACTGCACTACCTGAGCCACTTGTGTGGGTTGTAGACTCCGTCTCATGCTACCACTAGAGTGAGAGCACCGCCAGCATTCAAAAGTGACCAAAACATCAGCCAGGAAGCATAGGAACTGAGAAGTGGTCTGTGGTCACCACCTGCAGAATCACTCCTTTTTTGGGGGTGTCTTGCTAATTGCCTATAATTTCCACCTTTTTTCTATTCCATTTGCACAACAGCATGTGAAATGTATTGTCAATCAGTGTTGCTTCCTAAGTGGACAGTTTGATTTCACAGAAGTGTGATTGACTTGGAGTTACATTGTGTTGTTTAAGTGTTCCCTTTATTTTTTTGAGCTGTGTATTTTACGATATACCTGTATTGATGCACAAACCGGTTTGGGATTTTACTTTACCTCCTATAATGGTATTTGAATGTTTGGTTTGTTAAATGTGATATGTCATGACTAAGGTTCATTTTTATAGTTTACTTTGCTACCAGAGTCATCTCTCTCCACTCTCTTTCCATGCCACTTTCCATTCAGACCTAGCCCCGCCCCACACAGACCTAGCCCCGCCCCACACAGACCTAGCCCCGCCCCACACAGACCTAGCCCCGCACCGTCACTCAAGGAGCACATTTGTTGTTCCTTGACCACGAGACACTTCCATTCAGTCTACATGATCAATGCAGCACATGCAACAATGTTAATGACAACGATGCTGTTTTCCCTTTGCTTCTTAATATAACAGTGCATTCAGAAAGTATTCAGACCCCTTGAATTTTTCCACATTTTGATAGGTTACACACTTTATTCTAACACGAATTTAAGAAACTTGACACATATTACCCCATAATGACAAAGCAAAAACAGGTTTTTAGACGTTTTGCTAATTTATAAAAAATAAAAAAATGTAAAAATCTGATTTAAATAAGTATTCAGACCATTTACTCAGTACATTGTTAAAGCACCTTCGGCAGCGAATACAGCTGCAAGTCATCTTGGCTATGAAGCTACAAGCTTGGCACACCTGTATTTGGGGAGTTTCTCCGATTCGCTGCACAGCTATTTTCAGGTCTCTCCAGAGATGTTTGATCGGGTTCAAGTCCGGGGTCTGGCCGGGCCACTCCAGGACATTCGGAGACTTTTTCAGAAGCCATTCCTTCGTTGTCTTGGCTGTGTGCTTAGAGTCGTTATTCTGTTGGAAGGTGAACCTTCGCCCCATTCTGAGGTCCTGAGTGCTCTGGAGCAGGTTTTCATCAAGGATCTCTCTATACTTTGCTCCCTTCATCTTTCACTCAATCGTGACTAGTCTTTGGCGCTGAAAAACATTCCCACAACATGATGCTGCCACCACCATGCTTCACCGTAGGGATTGTGCCAGGTTTCCTCCAGATGTGACACTTGGCATTCAGGCCAAAGAATCTTGTTCCTCATGGTCTGAGAGTTCTTTAGGTGCCATTTGGCAAATTTGGCAAACTCCAAACCATCGGGTTCTCGGCCACCTCCTTGAACAAGGTCCTTCTCCCCCGATTGCTCAGTTTGGCCGGGCAACAAGCTCTAGGAAGAGTCTTGGTGGTTCCAAACTTCTTCCATTTAAGAATGATGGAGGCCACTGTGTTCTTGTGGACCTTCAATGCTGCAGAAAGTTTTCTGTACCCTTCCTCAGATCTGTTCCTCGACACAATCCTGTCTCGGAGCTCTACGGACAATTCCTTCGACCTCATGGCTTGGTTTTTGCTCTGACATGCACTGTCAACTGTGGGAACTTATATAGACAGGTGTGTGCCTTTCCAAATCATGTCCAATCAATTGGATTTACCACAGGATGACTCCAATCAAGTTGTAGAAACATCTCAAGGATGATCAATAGAAACAGAATGCACCTGAGCACAATTTCGAGTCTCATAGTAAAGGATCTCAATACTTATGTAAATAAGGTATTTCAGTTTTTTTATGTTATAATACATTTGCAAAAAATTCTAAAAACCTGTTTTCACTTTGTCATTATGGGGAATTTTGTTTAGATTGATGATGAAAATGTTTAATTTAATCCATTTTAGAATAAGGCTATAACATAACACAATGTGGAAAAGGTAAAGGGGTCTCAATACTTACCTAATGCACTGTAAATCCACAAACTGTTCTATAATTACACGATTAGTTTGTTGTTTGTTACTTCTGCAAACAGCTGGTTTATCTTTTTATAGCAACTTGGGCCTAAATCTTGTTAGCTGCTAATGCTAATTGCTAGCTCGCTAATAAATGTACTGAGTCAGCGCAAACATAATTAGCTAAACAGCATGATAATACCAGTGATGGTGCAGACCTACGTACACGACCGGTCAAAAGATTTAGAACATCTACTCATTCAATGGTTTTTCTTTATTTTTACTATTTTCTACATTGTAGAATGACATGTTTTATTATTTTTATTTCACCTTTATTTAACCAGGTAGGCCAGTTGAGAACAAGTTCTCATTTACAACTGCGACCTGGCCAAGATGAAGCATAGCAGTTAGCTGCTATGCTTTAATATATAACACATATGGAATCATGTAGTCACCAAAAAAGTGTTAAACAAATCAAAATATATTTGAGATTTGAGATTCTTCAAATAGCCACCCTTTGCCTTGATGACATTTTTGCACACTCTTGGCATTCTCTCAACCAGCTTCACCTGGAATGCTTTTCCAACAGTCTTGAAGGAGTTCCCACATATGCTGAGCACGTGTTGGCTGCTTTTCCTTCACTCTGCGGTCCAACTCATCCCAAACCATCTCAATTTGGTTGAGGTTGGGGGATTGTGGAGGCCAGGTCATCTGATGAAGCTCTCCATCCATGACTCTCCTTCTTGGTAAAATAGCCCTTACACAGCCTGGAGGTGTGTTGGATCATTGTCCTGTTGAAAAACAAATGATAGTCCCACTAAGCACAAACCAGATGGGATGGCGAATTCTAAATAAAACACAGACAGTGTCACCAGCAAAGCACCCCCACACCATATTACCTCCTCCTCCATGCTTTACGGTGGGAAATACACATGCGGAGATCATCCGTTCACCAACACCGCTTCTCACAAAGACACGGCGGTTGGAACCAAAAATATCCAATTTGGATTCCAGACCTAATGTCTATTGCTCGTGTTTCTAGGCTCAAGAAAGTCTCTTCTTATTGGTGTCCTTTAGTAGTGGTTTCTTTGCAGCAATTCGACCATGAAGGCCTGATTCACGCAGTCTCCTCTGAACAGTTGATGTTGAGATGTGTCTGTTACTTGAACTCTGTGAAGCATTTATTTGGGCTGCAATTTCTGAGGCTCGTAACTCTAATGAACTTATCCTCTGCAGCAGAGGTAACTCTGGGTCTTCAATTCCTGTGGCAGTGAGTTGACTCTTCACATGGGATGATTTCACTGAACAACAAAAGAAAGGGAATATCAAATGATCTCCAATGATCCATCGCATCTCCCAAAAACGTTTTCAACATACATCTGTAAAATGATAGTCTAGAAACTAAAGCTTTGGTTGTCTTCCTCTTAGGCTTCCATGTCTTCTCCCTGGACCTCCTCAATGTCCACCTCTTGAGGCCTCAGAGTCTGATGTTCATCTTCACTGTCACTTTCCAACCTTGTTGAGGATAGCTCGTTGTCAGGCTCAAAAAGCCAAAAATTTGCCCGGATGGCAACCAATTTTTCAACCCTTGTATTGGTCAGCCTGTTGCATGCTTTGGTGTGTGTGTTCCCAAACAAGGACCAGTTGCGCTCTAAGGTGGCTGATGTGGGTGGGATTTGGAGGATGATGAAGGCAACAGGGGTAAGAGCCTCAGATCCACAAAGTCCCTTCCACCAGGTGGCTGATGAGATATGTTGGCACGACTGCCATATTGCATCTCCATCCGAAAGCCCTTGCTTGGAAGTGTACTTCACCAGACTGCCAAGAACCTTGCCCTCATTCAGGCCAAGGTGGCGAGACATGGTAGTGATGACATCATAGGCCTTGTTGATCTCTGCACCAGACAGGATGCTCTTGCCAGCATACTTGGGGTCCAACATGTACGCTGCGGCATGTATGGGCTTCAGGCAGAAGTCTTCACGCTTTTTGATTTATTTCAGAACTGCAGTTTCTTCTGCTTGGAGCAACAGTGAAGTGGGCAGGGCAGTACGGATTTCTTCTCTTACATCTGCAAGCAGAGTCTGAACATCAGACAGGATGGCATTGTCTCCCTCAATCCGTGCAATGGCTACTGCTATAGGTTTCAGGAGTTTCAAGCTGCTTACCACTCTCTCCCAAAATACATCATCCAGGAGGATCCGCTTGATGGGGCTGTCCATATCGGCAGACTGTGATGTGGCCATTTCTTGGAGAGACTCCTTCCCCTACAGGAGACTGTCAAACGTGATGAAAACACCACCCCAACGGGTGTTGCTGGGCAGCTTCAATGTGGTGCTCTTATTCTTCTCACTTTGCTTGGTGAGGTAGATTGCTGCTATATCTTGATGACCCTTCACATACCTAACCATTTCCTTGGCTCTCTTGTAGAGTGTATCCATTGTTTTCAGTGCCATGATGTCCTTGAGGAGCAGATTCAATGCAAGATCAGCAAAGCCAATGGGTATGATGTGAGGGTAGGACTCCTCCACTTTAGACCAAGCAGCCTTCATGTTCACAGCATTGTCTGTCACCAGTGCAAATACCTTCTGTGGTCCAAGGTCATTGATGACTGCCTTCAGCTCATCTGCAATGTAGAGACCGGTATGTCTGTTGTCCCTTGTGTCTGTGCTCTTGTAGAATAATGGTTGAGGGGTGGAGATGATGTAGTTAATTATTCCTTGCCCACAAACTTCAACCACCCATCAAAGGTGATTGCAATACGGTCTGCTTTCTCTATGATTTGCTTGACCTTCACTTGAACTCTGTTGAACTCTGCATCCAGCAAATGAGTAGATAAAGCATGTCTGGTTGGAGGGGTGAAGATAATTCCGAAATCTCTTCCAATACACAATGTCTGTGAGCATCAGATGTGAACCAGTTGCATACACAGCTCGAGCAAGACATTCATCACTAATAATGTATGTGCTGCCACCCTAGGGTCACGCGCTACTCATAAAGCACATTTATAACTTTTATTATTAAAAAACATTTAAAAATTATTAAATTATTATTATTAAAAAAAACTCAAAACCACCTAATTAAAAAAAACATATTGTGATATGATATTTGTCCATATCGCCCAGCCCTAGGTGACCTTCAGCCCACTGCGCACCCTCCCGCACGTTCCCCCTCGGGGACAGAGTCCCAAAAATAGAAGGACAACTTAACACATGCAGCACAGTAGCTCTCTCTCTCCACAATCCCCTCTATCCTTCTGTCTGGTGTCACCTCACTGTTCGAGATACAAACAAACACACTGGCCATGACACTATCCTCTGCTCTATATGGCTCTGCTGCTCACATAGCTGCGGGAAGTAGTTTGGGGGTGGGAGTGCTGTGTAGATTTATTTTTACATATATTTTTTTACTGTATTTTCAAAGGGGGTATTGAAAAAAAATGATTGCCCGCGCTACAGACGCTATATCGGTCCGCTAATGCAGCACTATTAAAGGCACTACTTTTGTGAAACAATTTTTTAAATAAAAATAATCAAATAAATAAATATATATATACTGTATATATATTTTTTAAATAAAAATGTATATATATACACTGTATATATTTTTTTCTTCTTCTGTTTTTCAGGGGGTGTTGCAGCACGCTCAGCACTCCTACTTCCTGTTGTTATGGATGCTCACAAACAGCCAATGGGGTGCTTTCACTGTAGCCTACCAGTGGTGCAGTGGAGGGTAAATGCAAGTAAACGCATTTTACCCACTTTTTTTTTGCAAGACATTTTAATCACTTTTTTCACCGTGACCGGCAATCAGAGTTGACCTACCTTTTCTTTTTTTTACCACAACATCACTATAGCCTACTATAGCACAGGTTGCAGGGTTGGGGTCAATTCCAATTTAAGTCAGTCAATTCCAATTTAAGTCAGTCAATTTAGGAAGTGGTTTTAATAAAAATAAATAAAACAATTTAAAATGAATAGCTTATCCTTTTCAGGTTTATTAAGAAGGCATTGAAAATAAAAGCACCTTTTTAAATTATTGAATTGGAATTTCAGTTTACTCCCTGATTTGACTGACTTTACTTCGAATAGACCCCGACCCTGACGTAAATGAGGAGCTGACCCCAACCCTGACGTAAATGAGAAGCTGACCCCAACCCTGACGTAAATGAGGAGCTGACCCCAACCCTGACGTAATGAGGAGCTGACCCCAACCCTGACGTAAATGAGAAGCTGACCCCAACCCTGACGTAAATGAGGAGCTGACCCCAACCCTGACGTAATGAGGAGCTGACCCCAACCCTGACGAAATGAGGGGCTGACCCCAACCCTGACGTAATGAGGAGCTGACCCCAACCCTGACGAAATGAGGGGCTGACCCCAACCCTGATGTAAATGAGGAGCTGACCCCAACCCTGATGTAAATGAGGAGCTGACCCCAACCCTGACGTAATGAGTAGCTGACCCCAACCCTGACGTAATGAGGGGCTGACCCCAACCCTGATGTAAATGAGGAGCTGACCCCAACCCTGATGTAAATGAGGAGCTGACCCCAACCCTGACGAAATGAGGGGCTGACCCCAACCCTGATGTAAATGAGGAGCTGACCCCAACCCTGATGTAAATGAGGAGCTGACCCCAACCCTGACGTAATGAGGAACTGACCCCAACCCTGACGTAAATGAGGAGCTGACCCCAACCCTGACGTAGTGAGGAGCTGACCCCAACCCTGATGTAAATGAGAAGCTGACCCCAACCCTGACGTAAATGAGAAGCTGACCCCAACCCTGACGTAAATGAGGAGCTGACCCCAACCCTGACGTAAATGAGGAGCTGACCCCAACCCTGACGTAAATGAGGAGCTGACCCCAACCCTGACGTAGTGAGGAGCTGACCCCAACCCTGACGTAGTGAGGAGCTGACCCCAACCCTGACGTAGTGAGGAGCTGACCCCAACCCTGACGTAGTGAGTAGCTGACCCCAACCCTGACGTAATGAGTAGCTGACCCCAACCCTGACGTAATGAGGAGCTGACCCCAACCCTGACGTAATGAGGAGCTGACCCCAACCCTGACGTAATGAGGAGCTGACCCCAACCCTGACGTAGTGAGGAGCTGATCCCAACACTGATGTAATGAGCTGAGGTTTACATGCCACAGTGCACAATGGCAATACAATGCCATCATGGTAATGATGTTCTCTGATTATAGTTAAAGGGATACTTCAAGATTTTGTCAATGAGCATTCTAGCAGATACCCATCAACTTCCAGTCATTGCGCTAACGCTAGTTAGCATTGGCTTGTGAAGCTACCTCTGGCTTTCCTTCATACTGGACACAGAAACATAAAAATGGTATCCACAAATTCATCTGACTCTGGTGAGTTAATCCTGCCAAAATCCCGATGTGTCCCTTTAAGCTTGATATAATTACTTTAGATTAGGATTTTCCTGGTGTTCAAAGCACTTTACATCGTGCAGGGTTACTAAGAATGGACTTTTCCCTACACTACCGATGCTTCACTACTGTTCCATGGCAGTGCTGCATGTCTGCACCAGAAAAAGCATTGTGCTATTGTTTTGTGATAGGGGGTCTTCCTGAATCACCATAGGCAGTGAAAGTAGCCTACAAGTATTGTTCCCGCCAGCAGCACAGAAAGCATCTGAAAACCTTGCGGTTTGCTGATTAGGCTGCTGGCATAGACTGTCTGAGAAACGGGCCGCCTTAATAGCCTTCCTGACCTTTTCCATATCCCACTCCGCCGCCACCCTTCCTTCTCTCTCGTTACTAACTGAATACTCCCTCACACACCCCTCATATTCTGATACCACATCGGATCGAACCCGGATCTGTAGTGACGCCTCAAGCACTGCAGTGCCTTAGACCGCTGCGTCACTCGGGAGGCCCCGGTAGTTACTATTCTGATACCAAATGGTAATACCAAATAATGTTGAATCCTTTTTTTTGGTCCTAGACTTGGAGCTCCGGTGTCGCTTGCCGTGCGGTAGCAAAGAAAACAGTCTATGACTTGGGTGACTGGAGTCTCTGACAATTTTATGGGTTTTCCTCCAACACCGCCTATTATATAGGCCCTGGATGGCAGGAAGCTTGGCTCATGCAGCTGATGCAGCTGTAGAACTTTTTTAGGATCTGGGGACCCATGCCAAATCTTTTCAGTCTCCTGAGGGGGAATATGTTTTGTCGTGTCCTATTCACGACTGTCTTGGTGTGTTTGGACCATGATAGTTCGCTGGTGATGTGGGCACCAAGGAACTTGAAACTCTCGACTCGCTCCACTACAGCCCGTTGATGTTAATGGGGGCCTGTTCGGCCCACCTTTTCCTGTATTCCACGATCAGCTCATTTGTCTTGCTCACATTGAGGGAGCGGTTGTTGTCCTGGCACCACACTGCCAGTTCACTGACCTCCTCCCTATAGGCTGTCTCATCGTTTTCGGTGATCAGGCCTACCACTGTTGTGTCGTCAGCAAACTTAATGATAGTGTTGGAGTCATGTTTGGCCACGCAGTCGTGGGTGAACAGGGAATACAGGAGGGGACTAAATACATATCCCTGAGGGGCCCCAGTGTTGAGGATCAGCGTGGCGGATGTGTTGTTACCTACCCTTCCCACCTGGGGGCGGCCCGTCAGGAAGTCCAGGATCCAGTTACAGAGGGAGGTGTTTAGTCCCAGGGTCCTTAGCTTATTGATGAGCTTCGCGGGCACTATGGTGCTGAACGCTGAGCTGTAGTCAATGAACAGCATTCTCACATAGGTGTTCCTTTTGTCCAGGTGGGAAAAGGCAGTGTGGAGCGCGATTTAGATCGCGTCATCTGTGGATCTGTTGGGGCGGTATGCGAATTGGAGTGGGTCTAGGGTATCCGGGAGGATGCTGTTGATGTGAACCATGACCAGCCTTTCAAAGCTCATCATGACTACCAATGTGAGTGCTACGGGCGGTAATCATTTAGGCAGGTTACCTCTGCTTCCTTGGGCACAGGGACTATGGTGGTCTGCTTGAAACAAGTAGGTATTACAGACTCAGTCAGGGAGAGGTTGAAAACGTCAGTGAAGACACTTGCCAGTTGGTCCGTGCATGCTTTGAGTACACATCCTGGTAATCCATCTGGCCCCGTGGCTTTGTGAATGTTGACCTGTTTAAAGGTCTTGCTCACATCGGCTACCGAGAGCGTTATCACACAGTCATCCAGAAAAGCTGGTGCTCTCGTGCATGCTTCAGTGTTGCTTTCCTCGAAGCGAGCATAAAAGGCATTTAGCTGGTCTGGTAGGCTCGTGTCGCTGGGCAGCTCGCGTCTGGGTTTCCCTTTGTAGTCCATCATAGTTTTCAAGCCCTGCCACATCCGACGAGCATCAGAGCCGGTGTAGTAGGATTCAATCTTAAATCTGTATTTACGCTTTGCTTGTTTGATGGTTCGTCCGAGGATATAGCGGGATTTCTTATAAGTGTCCGGATTAGAGTCCCGCTCCTTGTAAGCGGCAACTCTAGCCTTCAGCTCGATGCGGATGTTGCCTGTAATCCATGGCTTCTGGTTGGGATATGTACAGTTGAAGTCTGAAGTTTCCATACACCTTAGCCAAATACATTTAAACTCAGTTTTTCTCAATTCCTGACATTTAATCCGAGTACAAATTCCCTGTCTTAGGTCAGTTAAGATCACCACTTTATTTTAAGAATGTGAAATGTCAGAATAATAGTAGAGATAATTATTTATTTCAGCTTTTATTTCTTTCATCACATTCCCAGTGGGTCAGAAGCTTACATACACTCAATTCGTATTTGGTAGCATTGCCTTCAAATTGTTTAACTTGGGTCAAACGTTTCGGGTAGCCTTCCACAAGCTTCCCACAATAAATTGGGTGAATTTTGTCCCATTCCTCCTGACAGAGCTGGTGTAACTGAGTCAGGTTTGTAGGCCTCCTTGCTCCACACGCTTTTTCAGTTCTCCCCACAAATATTCTACGGGATTGAGGTCAGGGCTTTGTGATGGCCACTCCAATATCTTGACTTTGTTGTCCTTTAGCAATTTTGCCACAACTTTGGAAGTATGCTTGGGGTCATTGTCCATTTGGAAGACCCATTTGCAACCAAGCTTTAACTCCCTGACTGATGTCTTGAGATGTTGCTTCAATATATCCACATGATTTTACTTCCTCATGATACCATCTATTTTGTGAAGTGCACCAATCCCTCCTGCAGCAAAGCACCCCCACAACATGATGCTGCCACCCCCGTGCTTCACGGTTGGGATGGTGTTCTTCGGCTTGCAAGCTTCCCCCTTTTTCCTCCAAACATAATGATGGTCATTATGGCCAAACAGTTATATTTTGTTTCATCAGACCAAAGGACATTTCTCCAAAAAGTACCATCTTTGTCCCCATGTGCAGTTGTAAACCGTAGTCTGGCTTTTTCATGGCGGTTTTGGAGCAGTGGCTTCTTCCTTGCTGAGCGGCCTTTCAGGTTATGTCGATATAGGACTCGTTTTACTGTGGATATAGATACTTTTGTACCTGTTTCCTCCAGCATCTTCACAAGGTCCTTTGCTGTTGTTCTGGGATTGACTTGCACTTTTCGTACCAAAGTACGTTCATCTCTAGGAGACAGAACGCGTCACCTTCCTGAGCGGTATGACGGCTGCGTGGTCCCATGGTGTTTATACTTGCGGAATATTGTTTATACAGATGAACGTGGTACCTTCAGGCGTTTGGAAATTGCTCCCAAGGATGAACCAGACTTGTGGAGGTCTACAATTCTTTTCCTGAGGTCTGGCTGATTTCTTTGGATTTTCCGATGATGTCAAGCAAAGAGGCACTGAGTTTGAAGGTAGGCCTTGAAATACATAAGATGAAGCTAATGCCATGTTGGTTAGCAGCCATTAGGATGGTTCTCGGGACAAATTGACTCAAATGATGTCAATTAGCCTATCAGAAGCTTCTAAAGCCATGAAATCATTTTCTGAAATTTTCCAAGCTGTTTAAAGGCACAGTCAACTTAGTGTATGTAAACTTCTGACCCACTGGAATTGTGATACAGTGAATTATATGTGAAATAATCTGTCTGTAATCTTTTGTTTGCAAAATTACTTGTGTCATGCACAAAGTAGATGACCTAACCGTCTTGCAAAACTATAGTTTGTTAACAAGAAATTTGTGTAGTGGTTGAAAAACGAGTTTTAATGACTCCAACCTAAGTGTATGTAAACCTCCGACTTCAACTGTATTTATGTGTGTGTGTGTGTGTGTGTGTTTGTGCGTGCGTGTGTGTGTGGAGAAGACAGGGGGGTGTGAGACTGGCTCCTGAATGTAGGTTTGCAATGTTCTGTCTCACCAGTGGGTAGGCTGAGTTTGGGATGTGAGTTCTTACAGATGAGAAAGAATCATTGCACCAGAGATTTAACCAGGGAAGGTGAACAAACAAAGGGATTATGTAAATATGGGGCCTTCAGTGCACGTGTGTGTGTGTTTTGTGTGTATGATTTATGTTTTGTGTGTGTGATTTATGTTTTGTGTGTGTGGGTTTGTGTGTGTGTGTGTGTGTGTGTGTGTGTGCGCTTGTCTGTGTTCATGCATGTGTGTGTCCTTGTGTGTGTTCATGCACAATGAACCAGACAACGACCAAAAATGATCACCTACTCTCTTACCTACAACATTCGGGGGTGTCGAGAGTTTTTGCATAACCTTTGAGAGGTTTTCTCATTTTGTTGCCAGTTTTTGAATATTCAAATAAGTGTCAAAATGGTTATTGTTTTAGTCAGGCTTATTCAAATGAAGTGTACAGTGAACAATATATTGACATCCACTAATTGAAGTGTGAGGGGGCATCTCCAGAACCCATGTGTGTCTTCGAGCAGGAGTTGTGACGTTCTGTAGCGAGAGTCTTCACTGTTGTGCAGATATGGGATACACAGTACATTTTTTAATTAAAATATATAGTTAGCTTATTTTTGTCCTATCATGATGGAACGGTGCCAACCCTATATCATAGACACCGACCTGAGCGTACCCTAAGGACCTACGCAGCCGTGACAGAAAGGTGAACGAGGTCAGAGATCCACTAAAGCAGAACCGCCCCCTCAAGATTCTGAGCCCTGACAGGGTTGGTCCAAAAGCCAAAGACCCCCGGAAGGGTGAACATAATATACAAGGATTTTTAAAAGCTGCTAATGAGAACCTTGACGTCCTCGTACCTGGCCGGTAGGAATTCCAGTGGAGTACACCCGCCCAGGTAGTGGCAGTGCTGGCAAACACTGGCTGCAGTAACCCATAGGAAGGGACTCACACTCGGACAATTAAAGAGGAGGTATATTATTGTGGTCCTGGCGGCACAGAATAATCAAATGGTCTGACTGTACAGAGGTGCTTGTGAAGATGGGTCACAACGGGGGACGAGCGTGTGTGGCTGGGCTCCATCTGCTCGGACTAGATATTGGTTAATCAATTTGGCATGCCTTCTAAAACAGTTAAACACATTCACACATCAAGTCTTCTCTTGAGTTGGGGTCGGGGATGGAACAACTGTTGCACATTTGAGTTTCTGCTTGTGTGTGTGTGTGTGTGTGTGTGTGTGTGTGTGTGTGTGTGTGTGTGTGTGTGTGTGTGTGTGTGTGTGTGTGTGTGTGTGTGTATGCGGGGGGGGTGTAGGTCGATCTATAGGTGGAAGGGAAGAGAAGGGCAGAGGTGTTTGTTTGGGAGGGGTGTGGTGAATGAGTGTATGAATCCCATATCTGTTGACAAAAATGTAGAATTCCTACTACCGACCGTTGTTATGGGCAACAATCCTTCATATAAGTGCTTATATTATTATGCATACTATTTGTCAATTGTGGGAATATATTTAAATATGCAAGATTTTTTTAATATACAGTGCCTTCGGAAAATACTTTCCGTATTCAGAGCCTTTGACTTTTTCCACATTTTGTTACATTACAGCATTATTCTAAAATTGATTAAATAAAATTATTTGCTCAGCAATCTACGCATAATACCCCATAATAAAAGTGAAAACAGGTTTTGAGAAATTTAGCAAATGTATTTAAAAAAACAACAGAAATACCTTATTTACATAAGTGTTCAGACCCTTCGCTATGAGACTCGAAATTGAGTTCAGGTGCATCCTGTTTCCATTGATCATCCTTGAACTGTTTCTACAACTTGATTTACCTGTGGTAAATTCAATTGATTGGACATGATTTGGAAAGTCTCACACCTATCTATATAAGGTCCCACAGTTGACAGTGCATTGTCAGAGCAAAAACCAAGCCATAAGGTCAAAGGAATTGTCCGTAGAGCTCAGAGACAGGAGTGTGTCGAGGCACAGATCTGGGGAAGGGTACCAAAACATTTCTGCACCATTGAAGGCCCCAAGAACACTGTGGCCTCCATCATTCTTAAATGGAAGAAGTTTGGAACCACCAAGACTCTTCCTAGAGCTGGCCGCCAGCCAAACTGAGCAATCAGGGGAGAAGGGCCTAGGTCAGGGAGGTGACCAAGATCCCGATGGTCACTCTGACAGAGCTCCAGAGTTTCTCTGTGGAGAGAAGAACAACTATTTCTGCAGCACTCCACCAATTAGGCCTTTATGGGAGAGTGGCCAGACAAAAGCCACTCCTTAGTAAAAGGCACATGACAGCCCGCTTGGAGTTTGCCAAAAGGCACCTAAAGACTCTCAGACCATCAGAAACAAGATTCTCTGGTCTGATGAAATCAAGATTGAACTATTTGGCATGAATGCCAAGCGTCATGTCTGGGGGAAACCTGGTACCATCCCTACGGTGAAGCATGGTGGTTGCAGCATCATGATGTGGGGATGTTTTTCAGTGGCAGGGACTGGGAGACTAGTCAGGATCAAGGCAAAGATGAACGGAGAACAGAGAGATCCTTGATGAAAACCTGCTCCAGAGTGCTCAGGACCTCAGACTGCAGTGAAGGTTCACCAATCCAGGAGTGGCTTCGGGACAAGCCTCTGAATGTCCTTGAGTGGCCCAGCCAGAGACTGGACTTGAACCCGATCGAACATCTCTGGAGAGACCTAAAAATAGCTGTGCAACAATGCTGCCCATTCAACCTGACAGAGCTTGAGAGGCTCTGCAGAGAAGAATGGGAGAAACTCCCCAAATACAGGTGTGCCATGCTTGTAGCATCATACCAAAGAAGACTCAAGGCTGTAATGACTGCCAAAGGTGCTTCAACAACGTACTGAGGAAAGGGTCTGAATACTTATGTAAATTTGATATTTCATTTTTTTTTTTTTTTATATAAATTAGCAAACATTTCTATAAAACAGTTTTTGCTTTGCCATTATGGGATATTGTGTGTAGATTGATGAGGATTTTTTTTTATTTCATACATTTTAGAATAAGGCTGTAACCTAACAAAACGGGGGAAAATTCAAGGGTTCTGAATACTTCCCGAAGGCACAGTATTTATTTTTTATTTTTATTTTACCGTTATTTTACCAGGTAAGTTGACTGAGAACACGTTCTCATTTGCAGCAACGACCTGGGGAATAGTTACAGGGGAAAGGAGGGGGATGAATGAGCCAATTGTAAACTGGGGATTATTAGGTGACCGTGATGGTAGAGGGCCAGATTGGGAATTTAGCCAGGACACCGGGGTTAACACCCCTACTCTTACGATAAGTGCCATGGGATCTTTAATGACCTCAGAGAGTCAGGACACCCGTTTATCGTCCCATCCGAAAGACGGCACCCTACACAGAGCAGTGTCCCCAATCACTGCCCTGGGGCATTGGGATCTTTTGTTTAGACCAGAGGAAAGAGTGCCTCCTACTGGCCCTCCAACACCACTTCCAGCAGCACCTGGTCTCCCATCCAGGGACTGACCAGGACCAACCCTGCTTAGCTTCAGAAGCAAGCCAGCAGTGGTATGCAGGGTGGTATGCTGCTGAAGTATACATGTTTAAATAACTAGATGCAGTAGAACCGAGGTGAAGGCGTTCCAAATGATGTTGGCTGTTAATCTGGTTCTGTACTGTAGGTGGCACCATGTGCTCTTTTTAAAGGTTGGGCCCCTAAATCTTAAAGTCCTAGGATCCATGCGTACAGGGGTGGTCAGCCTGTCACTGGAACGACAACCCAACTTGGGATGGGGGGAGGTTTTATCGGGTGGAATATATTATGGCAAGTATAATCAAAACTTGTTATGGTCAGTGGTGAAATAAGTATAGCTAGTTAGAATTGTAATGGCTTAGTAGATAATAAGAAAAGACGATCAGTCTTTACCTGGCTAAAAGAGAAGGAATATAATATCTACTGTTTACAGGAAAATCATTATACACCATTAGACAAAGTTGTATGGAAAAAGGGCTGGAGGGTATATTTCTCCCATGTGGATCCTTTTAAAGATGATCCACGCTTCTATGAAAATATAATGATTTAGCGAGCTTACAGTTAATACATGACTCAATTATTATGGTGGGAGAATATAATACGATACCTTAATGGACAGTAAAGGAAATCACAATACAAACTATCACCCTCAAACACTTAAGGAAATTACAAATATTATGGATATATTAAAACTAGTGGATATATAAAAGCTTAAATATCCTGATCTAGTAAGATATACAGTACCAGTCAAAAGTTTGTTACCAATTGTTTTATTGGTGACTATGGTCCGAGCTAACTTGAGATCATTGACAAGATCCTCCCGTGTAGTTCTGGGCTGATTCCTCACCGTTCTCTTGATCATTGCAACTCCACGAGGTGAGATCTGGCATGGAGCCCCAGGCCGAGGGAGATTGACAGTTCTTTTGTGTTTCTTCCATTTGCGAATAATCGCACCAACTGTTGTCACCTTCTCACCAAGCTGCTTGGCGATGGTCTTGTAGCCCATTCCAGCCTTGTGTAGGTCTACAATCTTGTCCCTGACATCCTTGGAGAGCTCTTTGGTCTTGGCCATGGTGGAGAGTTTGGAATCTGATTGATTGATTGCTTCTGTGGACAGGTGTCTTTTATACAGGTAACAAGCTGAGATTAGGAGCACTCCCTTTAAGAGTGTGCTCCTAATCTCAGCTCGTTACCTGTATAAAAGACACCTGGGAGCCAGAAATCTTTCTGATTGAGAGGGGGTCAAATACTTATTTCCCTCATTAAAATGCAATTTGTTGTTATTCTGTCTCTCACTGTTCAAATAAACCTACCATTAAAATTATAGACTGATCATTTCTTTGTCAGTGGGCAAACATACAAAATCAGCAGGGGATCAAATACTTTTTTCCCTCACTGTAACTAGTGAGGGAACAGAGAGAGTGAGGGAACTAGTGAGGGAACAGAGCGAGTGAAAGAGAAGGGAATAGAAAGAGAGTGGGATGTGAAACATGCCAGCTGGAGGGATGGATGCTGTGACGGCCTAATTGGAATAGAGTGGCAGAACATTTTAAAAGTATTGTTAGTTTTATTTTTGTTCCCTCCTTCACTAGACAGCCTGGGCCAAGTGTGTCATCCCTGGTAGATAAAGATGTGACAGGCCTTGATCTGTGTCACAGAGGTGGACAGGGCCCATAGATTCAGTTTAGGTGTGTGTGTCGGTGTGTGTGCGTGTGCGTGCGTGTGTGTGTGTGTGTGTGTGCATGTGTGTGTGTGTGTGTGTGTGTGTGTGTGTGTGTGTGTGTGTGTGTGTGTGTGTGTGTGTGTGTGTGTGTGTGTGTGTGTGTGTGTGTATGATCTTGCAATAACTATATCATTGTACTGTATTCAGGCACAGGCCAAGTTAACCCCATGTGCATTCATACAATGATACCATTCTTACATGAGCACACATAACTCTGACAGAGGTGACTGAATATGGCAAGTGGCTCAGCCAGGGACAGTGTGTGATGTGTGAGTTATCATATCAGACCCCAGCATGGGATGTTTTCAGGCATCGATTGTCACCAATGAACCCTGTGGCAGCAGGTGTGCTTCCTGGGCCATTGGCAGCCACTGTGGGAGAGATGACTGAATTTGGCCAGGCTGAGGCTGTGTGAGGTGCAAATTCTAGCTGATAATGACATCATGCTATTTTTGGAACTTAATCCAGAACTAATGTAAGGTAACACACACATGCATGGATAGCGGTGGAGGCTGGTGGGAGGAGCTATAGGAGGACAGGCTCATTGTAATGGCTGGAATGGAATTAATGGAACGGAGTCAAACGTGGTTTCCATATATTTGATGTGTTTGATACCGTTCCATTTATTCCATTCCAGACATTACATTGAACCTGTCCTCCTATAGCTCCTCCCACCAGCCTCCTCTGATGGATAGTCAGATAAAAAAAGTGAATTGCTCCCAACCAGGGGGTGTGGTGAAACCGAACCAGGAAGTGACATCATCACTAGTTTCTCACCCGGTGGCGGTCCTCCTCGAACACGGCCTCGTGGACGCTGCAGGCGAACAGGGCAGTGGGCAGCTCACTCAGGTCCATCATCTCTTCCTCTCCGTCCTCATTTTCCTCACATACCATGTCCTCCTCTTCCTCCTCCTCCTCTTCAGGGTCGCTGCTGTAGGCCTCCGAGACATTGCTCCAGGCCTTGGCCCCCTCCCGCAGCATGGCCACCCAGGTCCAAAGACACAGAGGCAGGAAACAGAGGCGGAGAGGTGAGCTGCTGGGGGGGGGGGGTGGAACTTTTCTGGGACTTCTAGCAGGGACAAGACTGGAGAGAGAGAGAAAGATACAAAAATAAAGTATTTTGTTTTTACTTGTCTCAACTAATCAACTAATCTATCTATTGTATACATTGATGGTGCAATTTCCCTGCTCCTTGCATGGTCTCACAATCTTATGTCAGACAGACAGTTCTAGTCAACAAGTGATGAGAATATTGATCAAACCAAAACACTGCAGATATTCCTATTTGTCCTTATAGGTCTATGGGTGTTTCCCATTATAAGACCTCAACACAAGCATGTATACCCTTCACCAGGGATCCCCAATTACATTCAGCAGTGGGCAGATTTTTCCTTGAGCAGATGGTAGGGGGGGGGGGACATAGTTATAAATAATTTGTACACTGCAAATTGACTGCAAGAATCCCAACCAGATATAATACTTGACAAAAACGGAATAATTTCAAACCTTGATCACATTGGGATACGATCACGTGTCTCTCTATTTATGCGTGGGAATACTTGGGAACATTTTTCCTAAATTAAAATCCCTTTGTACTGATTTCCTGGTGATTTCACAGTATTTTATGTCCAACATAAATAAAAGTGTTCAGAAAATATGAAGGGGGGGCAAATAAAATCAACTGCTGGCCGAATTTGACACGCGGGGCGCCTATTGGTGAACCGGGGCCCTAAACAAATACATCAGTTGAGGATCATTTTTAACGCTGTTGTGGGATAGGGTGACATCTGGCGGCCAATAGAAGGATAATTGAAGCACTACCTAACCTGGATTATAAATTAATACATTGTAATAAGAATTTACTATGCCGTTCATAATCATAGTTGAGGAAGAAGTCCTTATACAATTTGTACAATTTAATGTATGCTGTCAAGCTGAAATACAATGATGTATAGTACCAGTCAAAGTTTGGACACACCTACTCATTCAAGGGTTTTTCTTTATTTTAACTATTTTGTACATTGTAGAATAAAAGTGAAGACATCAACACTATGAAATAACACATATGGAATCATGTAGTAACCAAAAAAGTGTTAAACAAATAAAAATATATTTTATATTTGAGATTCTTCTAAGTAGCCACCCTTTGCCTTGATGACAGCTTTGCACACTCTTGGCATTCTCTCAACCAGCTTCATGAGGTAGTCACCAGGAATGCATTTCAATTATCAGGTGTACATTGTTGTTCTAAGTTAATCTGTGGGATTTCATTCCTTTATTAATGCGTTTGAGCCAATCAGTTGTGTTGTGACAAGGTAGGGGTGGTATACAGAAGATAGCCCTATTTGGTAAAAGACCAATTCCATATTATGGCAAGAACAGTTCAAATAAGCAAAGAGAAACGACAGTCCATCAATACTTTAAGACTTGAATCCAGAAAATGTCAAGAACTTTGAAAGTTTCTTAAAGTGCAGTCGCAAAAACCATCAAGTGCAATGATGAAACTGGCTCTCATGAGGACCGCGACAGCAAAGGAAGACCCAGAGTTACCTCTGCTGCAGAGGATAAGTTCATTAGAGTTACCTCAGAAATTGCAGCCCAAATAAATGTTTCACAGAGTTCAAGTAACAGACATCTCAATATCAACTGTTCAGAGGAGACTGCGTGAATCAGGCCTTCGTGGTCGAATTGCTGCTAAGAAACCACTACTAAAGGACACCAATAAGAAGAAGAGACTTGTTTGGGCCAAGAAACACGAGGAATGGACATTAGACCGGTGAAAATATGTTCATATTGGAGATTTTTGGTTCAAACCGCCGTGTCTTTGTGAGACGCAGAGTGGGTGAATGGATGATCTCCGCATGTGTGGTTCCCATCATGAAGCATGGAGGAGGAGGTGTGATGTTGTGGGGATGCTTTGCTGGTGACACTGTCAGTGATTTATTTAAAATGTAAGGCATACTTAACCAGCACGGCTACCACAGCATTCTGTTGCGATACACCATCCCATCTGGTTTGCGCTTAGTGGGACTATCATTTGTTTTTCAACAGAACAATGACCCAACACACCTCCAGGATGTGTAAGGGCTAACCAAGAAGGAGAGTGATGGAGTGCTGCATCAGATGACCTGGCCTCCACAATCACCTGACCTCAACCCAATTGAGATGGTTTGGGATGAGTTGGATAGCAGAGTGATGGAAAAGTAGCCAACAAGTGCTCAGCATATGTGGGAACCCCTTCAAGACTGTTGGAAAAGCATTTCAGGTGCTGGTTGAGAGAATGCCAAGAGTGTGCAAAGCTGCCATCAAGGCAAAGGGTGGCTACTTTGAAGAATCTCAAATATAAAATACTTTTTTTGTTTACAACATGATTCCATATGTGTTATTTCCTAGTTTTGATGTATTCACTATTATTCTATAATGTATAAAATAGTACAAATAAAGAAAAACCCTTGAATGAGTAGGTGTCCAAACTTCTGACTGGTAACGTACATGCCACTTTTCTTTCCAAACCGCAGAATAGCCTACAGACTACAACAAATTAGTAAACCAAAACTGCACAGCATGTCAACAACGCAAGGCTGTAACATTGTAGCCTAACGGAATATTTACTTATCTCTCTTTAAAAGCTACCGATTTGTTTCAAAACTTGTTACATAAGAGCAGCCAGGTAAAAGCTTAGCGCGAGCTGAGCTGTCACTAAGGGCGAAACTCCATCAATGTCAAAATGACACACAGCGACATGTCAACGAATCAAAATCGCGCATATATTTACATATTTTTTTATAGTGACATAGACGGAATAGTGGCCTCTTGAAACGACTTACCACTATCATTGAGCAAAAATAAATATTCCAGAATGTCAATATGATTTCTGGTCAAGACAGTCCCTGTCGCCTGAAGAAAAACAGTTGGTTACAGTTGTTGATGTATCTCTCTGACGCAGTGTTTCTTTACATTAGATTATTGTACGATATCTGAGGCAGCCTACACCAGCACCGGTCACTGCCAGGTGAGACCAATGATAACCCAGCTGATGCGCTTTTCGACCAATGGTAATTGAGCAAGGGGAGGATGTTCGTGTTCAAGATTGGTGGCAAGCACGCAGTAAACACACGGCACACTGTACTTTACTGAAGCTCTTCGGTGATATATAGCGACAGTGACAATGGGTTGTAAATATTTGAGATAGTTAACATACCACAAAAACTGCATGACTAGGAAAATATCAAGTCTGAAAACTAATATTTCCGCAATTTCAGCTCACCTCAGAGGGCGAGATTCCAAATTGACTTGTTGCAGCTCATCCATCCTAGTGGAAAAACGACGACATTCTGTCATCACCAAAATTATATTTGGTTACCCTCCCAATTTAATGTTTCATATGGTCATATCTATACATGAATCTTTTGCATGAACGTCAGTAGTATATTATTTATTTGCTTACCTAGTTCATAATACAGCAGCAGTGGTGGCAATGAGGTTAAGGGTTACAAATCATTCATTACAGGAAGAAAACAATAGTATACTGTGAGCTCATTGGTCATGCCAGTGCCACTGGATTTTCTATTCATAGAAAAGACTGGCAGAATGACAAACAACAAGTGTTGACCAGAGACATTAGTCGTCTATTGTAAATCAGCTCAGTCACTCATGGACATTTCTTCATATTGGTTTAGCTTGCACAGTGATACAAGGAAATTGTCATAACATCTATATAACTTAAGACATTCAGAATCCCATTAGTCCACATAATTGCAGCTAAACTATGGTAGATTCCAACTTAAAAAACATATGTATTTAAAAAGAGCGGGAAAGTGGCGTCACACTCATTGACATTGTTATAAATGGACAGTGGTGAGCAGAACAGGGCCACAAAGCGTCTCAGAGTTAAAGTGCTGATCCAGGATTACATGGACAGGGGGGACCTGATCCTAGATCAGCACTCCCAGTCAGACACTATGTAGATACGAAGCCCGAGCGTCAAATCCATTCCTAACACAAGAAGACCACTTGAGTAAAGCCTTCCAACCTTTATCATATGTTTCAAACACAATAAATATGTTTTCTTTTTTTCTTTTTACATCTTCCACCATTTCTTTCAGTTTTACATGAAATTCACACAAATCATTGTGCATTTAAGACCATAGTCCCAACTACAACTTGCTGATTCAAATGCAACTAAAATAACTTCAAACAAAAACAGTTTATAACCATTTTGGTCATTTTCGGATTAAGCAGTCGTACACCGTCTTGCTCGTCAGAGGCAGACTTGTGGGGTGACTTCAACTGCTCAAGCAAAATATACAAGGAAAACTGCAGACAGTATTCATTGGCAAGTCTATTGAAAGAAATCCTGCAGAAATGCATTAACATGGAATAAGTCACTCAATCTTATGTGGCGAACAGACAACAGCAGGGAGAAACAGGCAGGGTGCTTTAGTCTAAGGCACATTAATGTCCAAAGGTATGACATGATGTCTATGGGCCTGGATTGCGTGGATCCAGGTCGATGTTTGTCCGTGGTCAGTGACAACTTCAGGATACTTCAGTACCTTTCTTGGAATGATTTGCAGAAGTAAAGCTAATGTATCATTGCAGGAATAAAGCTAAAGTCTCATGGTTGAAATGCCCCTCATTGCAGTCCGGAGATAGGAAGACATTAAAAGAGGAGTGTGTAGCTCAGTTCAATTACTGTAGAGCAGGGGTCCCCAAACTTTCACTCAAACACCCCTTCCAGTTTTGGGGAACATCCCAGACCCCCCTTCCAGCATTGGGGAACACCCCCCTCCCCCCATTTAAAGCAAATTTTCTCAAATTGCTATACATTTTGTCATGTTTAATGTGATATTTGAGTGACTCAAACATCAAATCTAAGGGCTAAAAAAAACCTATCTAGAAAATGTTAGCCGACATGGGCTAGTTGATCTGGACATTTCTGACAAGTCATACATAGCTCACTAAGGAAGGCAATGACTGACATGACAAGAGGAACTGATGATGCACTACCCAATTTAGAATTTGCACCTTCTGCATTCTGGGAGCCCCCCCCAAAAAAGAACAATAATAAATGTTAATTTGGGGGGGGGGGGGCACCCCACAGTTTGGGAACCACTGCTGTACAGCATGATTCTGACAACCGACAAAACACTTCCTTATTGTTATACATGGCCAGATGGGGGTAACATAGTAATGATGACATCATCCTACACTGAGTCTATGGTTACATCCCTATTCTGAACCCTTTTCCAGACGTGTGCACCACTTCAGGAGAAGGGTGGAGGATTGAGACGCAGCCTACAAGGGGGGGGGGGGGGGGCGTTGGTTTGAAGCACGTCTGAAGGGTGCCTCAGTCGTTCTTCAGGTCAGCCGAACTATAGGGGGCAGCGGTGGGACTGGGTGTGACTGCCAGCTGGTCATGATCCGGCTCTGGTAGAGTGGCGGGCACCACGCTGTCATTGTTAACCAGGGCACCATAGGAAAATGAACCGTTATAGTCCGGCTGCACCGCTCGCCAGCCCTTGTCGTGAATGGTGGGAATACCTGCGTTTAGGAAAAGGGGTGAGAATGACATAAATTCATAACACAAGGTGAATCTATAACACAAGGCATATGTCATTAACTCAATGTGACTTTGAATTCATGGCAATGGTGCAGAGAAACCAATTGACCTATTGGCTTTTTGTTTCTAGATTTGTTTTTAAATGTTCCCGTTAGATTGCCTGTGTCGCGTGGAGAGCACCATGGTGGCATCAATCATAATTCACAGGTAGCTATTTTTTGTTAACGTTGCAAGACAGTCAAGCGAGTTTTGATATCAAAGTCAGAAGATGCAAGGAATTTACCGTACAACGTCGGCAAGCTATTGAATTCGTATTGGGGACAATGGAGGGGGGGAGGGGCATGCGTCACGGCAAAGGGAACTGTACCTTCATTACCTTGCGACATGTCCATTGTCACATAAGGTTCAAAGGCCTTTAGCCTCTTCCTGTTCTTGGTGATCAGGAAGACTCCCAGGAAACAAGAGAAACATCTAATGAAGGACAGAGATAAGACATTACATGGCTATCAATCACATAGCACTTCCTATCATTAACTAATATGAAAAAAGAACCATCTCATTTGTTTAATCGTCCGATAGCCCTAGTTTTGGGGCCATATCACCATACGTCCAGCCTGACACATGTAAACATATAATAGTGGACAATTATAGAACAGCCTACTCACCCCAACAAAAACATGCATATGTGAAGAATGTCTTCGTGATTAAACTCCAGGTAAAATATGGCTCCTGTAAATGTGAAGGGAGAAAAAAAGACTGATGTTCACATCTTCTTGAGCTGTGATTCCACAGAGGTTAATATGACAATGTCAGCAGCTCTCTTACCTGCGACAATGGCAAAGGACGTGGATAAGATGTAGTTCACACAGGCTATCATGGAGGAGTCGTACAGGTGAGTAGCCTGGGAGAGAAACCTGAGAGGATTCACAATGAAGTGGCAGTCAAACACAATACAAGTGTCTTACAAAGCAGAAGACCTTATATATAATATAAACAATACATGTAGTTACCCTGTAGGTTACTCATGGAATACTTACCACATACAGTACTTACCACATACAGTACCAGTCAAAAGTTTGAACGCATTCATTTCACTGGGACTGTATATGCTCAAATATTTTGTATTTTCTTGGGAAATGGAATGAAGGGTTAGCTAATGGTAACTGCCTGTGCACTCACGTAGCCTGGAAGTATTTTGTATTTTCTTGGGAAATGGAATGAAGGGTTAGCTAATGGTAACTGCCTGTGCACTCACGTAGCCTGGAAGTATTTTGTATTTTCTTGGGAAATGGAATGAAGGGTTAGCTAATGGTAACTGCCTGTGCACTCACGTAGCCTGGAAGTATTTTGTATTTTCTTGGGAAATGGAATGAAGGGTTAGCTAATGGTAACTGCCTGTGCACTCACGTAGCCTGGAAGTATTTTGTATTTTCTTGGGAAATGGAATGAAGGGTTAGCTAATGGTAACTGCCTGTGCACTCACGTAGCCTGGAAGACTACGGTGGCAACCATGCAGACAAACATGACGTAGAAGATGGGGTAGTTGAGCTGCATGGTGCCCTGGACGCTGAGAACCAGCATGCCTGCCACCGCTTTCACTGTGATGACCGTCACAGAACCTGGGGAAGAAGCACCATGCAGTAGGGTGGTTAACAAGCCCTTTAAAAAGAGAAACTTTCAGTAAAGAGCAACTTTCATGAAAAACGTTTTTTTTTTTTATTGAATTCCGTTGTTTAGACCCGAGTTCAATTCCTATCAAGCAAATATTGGGACTGTTTTTCACGGCTCTACCTATCAGTGGGTTGAGGTCTTCACACACACACACACACACACACACACACACACACACACACACACACACACACACACACACACACACACACACACACACACACACACACACCTCTGCTGTTCTCTGTTGCTGATAGTATTTTGTTGCTAAATATTGAC
The DNA here is from genome assembly GCF_045679555.1 of Salvelinus alpinus. NCBI lineage: Eukaryota > Metazoa > Chordata > Actinopteri > Salmoniformes > Salmonidae > Salvelinus > Salvelinus alpinus. Next base: position 37,071,124 of record NC_092110.1, on the reverse strand, counting down.
CATTAATATTTTGCCGTCGTCCAACTTACCGAGCAGCGCCACCAGCAGGAGAATGACAACAAGGTAATTAGCGTTGCGCTGCTTGTAGAAGTACAGCAGAAGACAGAAGGTAATAATCTCCAGTAACTGTCCGTAGAAAACCCAAACAACAACAAGAGATATTACAGCAGGACATTGGCTGTTATAAATAGCCCATTTATCATAACTAACATAGAGGCGGTGGAAATCGGGTTGCCAAAGAAAACAACAACCGGGTGAAAAAAAGTTAGGCTCTTGTCCAGAGCGGCGTAAAATCTGATACTTCACCTTTCTGTGCATAATTAGAATGTATGTAGACTTAAGAGTATTTATGAAATCCCTCAATCCATTCTCCTATACAGAATCAAATGTCTTACCACATACAAGAGGAAGGGCCATCCTACGACCTGTTTCACTATGTTCTCCGCAGTAAGCTTCTGGTGATAGTTGGGTCCGAACGTGGCAAAGAGGTAGGTCCCGGCTACCGTCAAGATACATCCAAGGAAAGACAAAACGTATCGCTCTAGAGTCAAAGACAAGCATTCATGTTAGCATTAACATGCATTGTATAGAAATGCTTTTGGGACACAAACTTTCCAAATATGGGTTTTGTATTTCTAAAATGCTAGGTAAATGGCTGCATATACACTACATTTTTTAAAATTGTTTTTGAATAACCATCCAAACAAATATTCAGAGACTTTTCGCCCATTTCCCCAAAATACTTTATTATTCAGGTTATTTTATGACTGGAAAAGAAAATCCATAGCAAATAGCAGCGTGTGTAGTGGGACCAGTATTTGCATTGTCTCAGCATAATTTCCATACAATTTGCCTAAAGCAGAATGTCAGTTCCAACACAGAATCATAAAATGTAAAATACCTGTTGAACTTACTTAAAAATTCCCTTGGCTTCCATTTCTCTCTCAGGAAAATGAAACCTAAGATTGAACTTGCTGAAAAGAAGAAAAAACAAATGTTCATTAAACATGATTTAAAAAATGCCACATTACATGTAGGCATTGTTTGCTTTCCGAAATATCGATAATATAGTTATAAACAACTTCAATCTGGTACACATTTCCTTTTATTTCATGTCAACATTAAATTCCACATTCAGGGTTGTATTCATAAGTTGACACTGTTGCAAAACGTTTTGCACCGTAGAAAAAACATTAGCAACGGAAAACCGTTTTGTCCAAACGGGAAACGTTTTGCAATGAAAACAAGAGTTTCTTTTGGACAAATTCAGGTAGGTCGCTCCCCGTTCCGTTCGCTTCTCTTTGGTTTCTAGTGAATACACCCCCGGCTATGATAGGCCAAGCTCCCGAGCAGTGAGAGTGAAGTGTAATTTGCTTACCTATGACAGACACTGCATTCAATGGAGCTATTAGAGATAAAGGTGCAAAGGCATAGGAGACAAAGTTGGCTGCTTCTCCTAGAACGGTAAGTGCCAGGCCACACCACCATGTTTTGGTTCGGTAGAAGGCACGGGGGTCCTTGGTCCCTGCTAATGTTACATGGCTGTATTTCTGGAGAATTCAGGAAAATAAAGACTATTAAATAGAACCACTGTTGTACAAATATTGTGTCTCTTTGGACACCCACATCTTGTTATATCCAAAACATACAACATGAGGGTTGGCAGTTGCCTGAGCTTACCTGAATGCTTACAGCGATGCTGACAAGCAAATTACCAAAAATGGCCAGCAAGGTTCCAATTAGGTTTTCCTGTTAATGCAAACAAACAAATCCATTCACTTAGGGGTCATAAATATTTCAAGAGACACTTCAAATATGTGGGCAGTGACACAGGTGACATGTAGGCCACGCCCACATGATGTTATTGCATGGATACAGAGTGTATTAATGGAATGTGATATCTTCGAATGAATAAGACTAATCACAAAACTTTAAACGCCTTAAATGTAACTAATAAAACAGACAGTGGATCTAATAAAAATGTTGGACATACTCATCCAGCTGTTTCAAGTTACAGACTGAACATTTGACAAAATGTATCTTAATGCATCGCTCTTTGGCTACATTTGACCATTTCTTTTTTTTAACTGCTATTTGCGGTTCATAACAGGATGTAACACTCGCCACGACGCATCATATTCTCACCGTATAGGAATCGCCGCCGACTGCAGTATATTCTACTCCCGCCATTCTGGTTGAGGAAAATATCTATTCATCAACAGCAGGCAAACATTTCCTGAGACATCATGTATCTGTAAAAATGCAACTTCAATCAATAAACAATAGCAATAGTTAATTTTCCAGTAAGTCCCTTCTACGAGAGGAACGCCATCTTTGGATGCTTGTACTTCCGGATTCTATTTTACACACAGCTGTTACGCATGACGCACAGAGATACATTTGAATGCCGCTGGAAGAAAGACCAAAAACGGACACCGATGCTGTGATAGAAAATGCGAGAGAAACCTTCAACTACAATCCTTTGGATGACTGGCGCGGTGATGGGGAACTACGAGAGCAATTTAGTAGATTGGAGTTGCATGCACAAATGGTTTGTTCATCTTGCAAATAAAGAAGACAAATTCACCCAAAAAAATCTATTCGTGTGATTTATTTTGTGTGTAGGCCTATTGCTAATGGAAATTATTGCCACGAATTTAACAATAGTTGTTTTCTTGCCAATGTTGTTTATTTTGCATAATATGCTCCATTCAACTGTCGCACTGTCACATCAGTACAGTAGGCCGCGCCAACGAGCCATTTCTTCAAATAGGCTAGGAAAAGGCTACATGAGGGAGGTAACTACCTATGTATGGAGTCAACACGTGCGTTTATTATTTACAGTATGAAGGAGTCTAGGTTTTTGCGTTTATTATTTACAATATGAAGGAGTCTAGGTTTTTGCGTTTATTATTTACAGTATGAAGGAGTCTAGTTTTTTGCGTTTATTATTTACAGTATGTTTTTTTTTTACCGCAATAAAAACGTATTTTATCATAATGGGAGAACAAATTGTAATAAATAACCACTACATTAAAGCTATACGCTTGCAAACCAGAGGTTCATAAAGTTTTATTCCAATGACTGTTCGTCTATCCACCACAACATACCTGTGACATGTGTAATGGTAGGATACAGCAATGTGTTCAATTTGGGATCGGCCTGTGCGTTGTACTTTCTATGGTGTTATTATTAAAACTGGGTGGTAACCGGGGCCACCCTGGAGACAGATCATCATAATCTGATGCCATTCAGTTATTTTTGACGTTGATTAATGAAACGCAAGCTTTGCTATTGTGCCATACAGTCCTACGGGCATTTGACAGGCACTGCACTGCGTCACAGTCACTTGTTCCATACGAGTTCCCTGCAATTGTAGCTTTAGGCAAGGTCAACAGAGGGAGGGTGCATTGTGCCTGTGAAAGACGGGATGAAAATATTTGGCCCACCAATTTAACACACGGAGATCACGCCTGTACACCTGTTCTAGATGAGTCATGACTAACTAATTTGTTAAATGAAAATACATTCAGAGGATTTGCAAAGGGGACTGGAGAAAAACCATGGTCAAATATAAATAATAAAACAAAGGTGAATGATGGAGATGGATACAATAGGCTAGCTATGTCACATTTATGACAAGACTGAGTAGGCTATGTCACATTTATGACAAGATTAAGTAGGCTATGTCAGATTTATGATAAGATTAAATAGACTACCTATGTCACATTTATGATAAGATTAAATAGACTACCTTTGTCACATTTATGATAAGATGAAATATGTCAGACAGACAGACAGTCTTAATGTGAGGATGTATTACTATTTGTTATTTGTGGTGAATAAGCAAATAGATTACATGTGGTCTATATTTTGTATTTAGTTTGTTGGAAAAAACTGAACATTGTCATCTTCAACTTCAATCACCCACAAGATCTCATAGCAATATATGTCCAGTAGAGGGAGTACCTTTCCTGGGCTTCATTTTGTAGACTATTTGATCATGGAAAGTGTCCTCCTTACCTTGAGTAGGTGAATTCCATTATAAACGCAGACAAATAATATATATATATATATATATATGTGTGTGATTTGTATAAGTGATACTTACAGCCCTGAAGCAAACAATTATTTTGTATTGCTAATAACCAGAACAACTCTGCCTCTTGGATTTAGCCCACCCATAAACAAGAAGAGAATCAACCCTCATACTGTAGGAAGGATATTCCCTCACACGGGGACACAACAGCACAAGCTGAGGGAATTGATGTGATACGTTGTCAATTTGCAGTTGGAAGTGTACTATCACTTTGCATAGAGAGCAGAGTTTTTAGTCAGACGGGAAATTGCCAATAGACTCACTCAATCATTGGGGACATGTAGCCAGTGTTGACAATAACTGACAAAGCCCATGGCAATGATGCTATGAGACACAGTGAATAACAAACTAAAGTTGGCACATTGACATGGATGAAAGCGAAGGTAAAAGGTGGAGAGGAGGAGAGCGCATAGATGCCAGAAGGAATTATACAATGAGCAAAGTGATCATGCTGTTTGTATGTGGTTGCTATGAAAGTGAACTGTGTTTGCGTGTGATCAGGGGTGTATTCATTCTCAAACGGAAACAAACGGAACGAAACGGGGATAAACATACCTGAATTTGTCCAATAGAAACTCTCGGTTGTAACTGTTGGTCTAATGACTACACCTTAGAACAGCTAGATGCAGGCAAGTGTGCAAGGCGGTATTGAATGTGTCACTGTCTGTCACCTTGATAACTTAAAAATGTCTTTTGACCTGTGTACCTACATTGAACACTTTCATTCGTAGGCTAGGTTGTTGAAACCTCATGATGGGTATAGGGAAAAGTTGAGTATCATGTAGTATCCTAAACCTATCGATGTTACATTGAGCTGGGTGAATGGAATATGAATGACAGTCATCCAATATGCTGTAATAGAAATAAGGCCATGTTTATGAAAATAAATTGTTCTCCCTCATCTTAAACAGCACCGCCTGACACGGATGTGTGTGTGACGCTTACTGCATCCATTTTTACTAAACAGTATGTTCTAAATAGTATGTAGTACGATTAGTACTCAGTATATAAGTATAAGTAAGTAGGCGAGACAGATTTCGAAACATGATCTGTGACTATGAATGAATATGTGTGTGTGTGTGTGTGTGTGTGAGCGTGAGCGTGAGCGTGTGTGTGTGTGTGTGAGCGTGTGTGTATGTGTGAGCATGTGTTTGCATATGAGTGTGTGTGAGCGTGTATGTGCATATGAGTGTGTGAGTGTGTGTGTGTTTGTGAGCGTGTGTGTGCATATATGAGTGTGGGTGTGTGTGTGTTTGTGAGCGTGTGTGTGCATATATGAGTGTGTGTGCATATATGAGTGTGTGTGCATATATGAGTGAGTGTGTGTGTGTGTGTGTGTGTGTGTGTGTGTGTGTGTGTGTGTGTGTGTGTGTGTGTGTGTGTGTGTGTGTGTGTGTGTGTGTGTGTGTGTGTGTGTGTGTGTGTGTGTGTGTGTGTGTGTGTGTGTGTATGCATATATGAGTGTGTGTGTGTGTAGGGGGTCCTGGGGCTATGCGCCAAAGGGGAGAGGGTCCATCTTACTCGGGCCCTTAGAGGGTCATACATACTGCATAGTGGACCGACCAGTTCAGTTTACCACCTGTATCCGCCCACCTATAACAACCGTTGGAGTTTCTACAGCTGTTGAGCTATCTAGCTATGATAGCCCACAGGGGGTAAGGGAGGATCAATCCGCTACTCCAAAAAACAATCCCCTAATATCTTGTCATTGTAATAGCTTTGAATGCAAACAACTTCCGGGTTCTACAGTCGAGGTTAAAGGCGAGCTGCAGGTCGTTTTACTGGGGGGTTGAATGGGTAGGACTGGAGAAAGGTTGTGGCGTTTCATAAGCCCCAGTAGAAGGTGTGACTCGCACAGTCGTGGATGTGGGGGGTGGGTGCATTAAGATGTTGGTCTAATGCGCTATGACGGATGCAGTGTCAAAGTAAAGTGTCGGGATCAGTAGGGGTGTATAGGAGTTAGGGTTAGTGTTGGGATCAGTAGGGGTGTGTAGGAGTTAGGGTTAGTGTTGGGATCAGAGGTCATGTGTAGGATTCAGGGATAGTGTTGGGATCAGTAGGGGTATGTAGGAGTTAGGGTTAGTGTTGGGATCAGAGGTCATGTGTAGGATTCAGGGATAGTGTTGGGATCAGTAGGGGTATGTAGGAGTTAGGGTTAGTGTTGGGATCAGAGGTCATGTGTAGGATTCAGGGATAGTGTTGGGATCAGTAGGGGTATGTAGGAGTTAGGGTTAGTGTTGGGATCAGAGGTCATGTGTAGGATTCAGGGATAGTGTTGGGATCAGTAGGGGTATGTAGGAGTTAGGGTTAGTGTTGGGATCAGAGGTCATGTGTAGGATTCAGGGATAGTGTTGGGATCAGTAGGGGTATGTAGGAGTTAGGGTTAGTGTTGGGATCAGAGGTCATGTGTAGGATTCAGGGATAGTGTTGGGATCAGTAGGGGTATGTAGGAGTTAGGGTTAGTGTTGGGATCAGAGGTCATGTGTAGGATTCAGGGATAGTGTTGGGATCAGTAGGGGTATGTAGGCGTTATGTTATGTGTTGGAGTCCTCTCATCACACCATTGTCTTTTTTGCTGCATCTCACATTTAACATTGTTCTGTCTTTGGGGCAAGAGATATTGTGTTTTGTTTTTGGATGTTTGGGAGGTAAAGCACATGATTGATGGTGTGTGTGTTCGTGTCTGTTTATGTTCATGCGTGCTAATATTTATATTGTCATATATAACATTCTATTATTTATGTTATCATATTTAACTATCTAATATTTATATTGTCATATATAACTGTCTACTATTTATATTGTCATATTTAACTATCTAATATTTATATTGTCATATTTAACTATCTATTATTTATGTTATCATATTTAACAATCTAGTATTTATGTTGTCATATATAACTATATATTATTTATATTGTCATTTAACTATCTAATATTTATATTATGTCATATATATCTATTATTTATGTTGTCATATTTAACTATCTTTTATTTATGTTATGTCATGTTTAACTATCTATTATTTATATTTATGTCATATGTATCCATTTTTTATATTGTCATATATAACTATCGTGTTTAGCTATATGGATGTCACTCATTCTCGTTTGCCATCCTTGGTTGCCATGCGTTGGTTGCCATGCGTTGGCGATGCCCACCATCTCCGTAGGAATGCACATCAGTTGGTGTTGGTGACAAGTGTCCCTAAAGTACACTTTCATCAGACAAACCAGTTTCAAAAAGCAAACAATCCTGCAGGCGGCCAAAACATTTGTCTCTAATCATGGCTGAAGAATACATGTACATTACAAAACATTCGTCTCTAATCATGGCTGAAGAATCCATGTACATTAGGAAAAACAAGAGGAAGGAAGGGTATGTTATTACTGTACAGCATGTCACTTTTTCAGGAAGGCTGTTTGGTTTCCTTTTGAGCAATGAGGTGGTACTCCATTTTGCAGAGGAATGTTGTGTCGTTATGAGGTAGTGGCAGAGCAGGAATTTCTTAAATCCTTTCTACCTGTCCTGACTTGTCTCCTTGCACGTTCAGGAATACAGAGGCTTTGATTCATAAAGGTGACGGTGACAGTGGCAATGCTAGCAAGAACATTATAGGAATGGTTTGGGTGGGTGTGATTGTGCATACCTTTGCCTTGAGTGTGACTTTAATTATGATTCTGCATTGATTGGATCATTATGTTTGTTTTAGGACAAGCCCCCATCGGGAACATTGCTTTCGGAAGCATGTGCCAATTTAACAATCTCTTAATCTTAAAGACTACCCTCAAATTCTCAGGTAATTTCCTGTTCAATGGGGCTTTTTTTTGAGGTTGAGAAGTCGATCGCCCCATTGAGAGGCTGTTACTTACGCATCTACAACTGTTGATGCTCACTATCAAACTCTTTTCCTTGAGATGTCTTTAAATGTGGAATTCAGGCGGTATGAAATCCTCTTCATTACATTCCTTCTATTCCTTAAATAGCTACTCTGCCAGTCCAGAACATTCTATTATTAGTAACAGCGTGCAACCTCTATGTCCCCGTATCACTGACCTTACATACGTGTTTTTATTTATTTTTATAACCTTTATTTAACTAGGCAAGTCAGTTAAGAACAAATTCTTATTTACAATGACAGCCTACCGGGGAACAGTGGGTTAACTGCCTTGTTCAAGGGGAACGACAGATTTCTACCTTGTCAGCTCGGAGATTCAATGCAGCAACCTTTCGGTTACTGGCCCAACGCTCTAACCACCAGGCTACCTGCCGCCCCAGGTTCACTACCTATCATATGCCAGGTCATCTACATAATAAAGCTCATATGTCTTCACTGTATTGAGTTACCAAACAAAACCTCTGAAGCCCAGATTTCTAAAGGCGGCAGCATGATCCCAGCGCCTGGCCATATAGAACATGATATGGATCATTAGTCTCCGAAAGTGTAATCATTAGGACTTGAACAAAACCACTGAAATCCCTGTCCTTCCATCCCGCCAGGCCCATAAGCCTGAAAATGTATTGTTCAGCCGTAGGGACAGTGTAGCCGTACATGCTGAGTAGACACAGGAGTCAACCTGCTCAGTAAAAACAGGAGTCAACCTGCTGAGTAGACACAGGAGTCAACCTGCTCAGTAGAAACAGGAGTCAACCTGCTCAGTAGAAACAGAGGAGTCAACCTGCTCAGTAGAAACAGAGGAGTCAACCTGCTCAGTAGAAACAGAGGAGTCAACCTGCTCAGTAGAAACAGGAGTCAACCTGCTCAGTAGAAACAGAGGAGTCAACCTGCTCAGTAGAAACAGAGGAGTCAACCTGCTCAGTAGAAACAGGAGTCAACCTGCTGAGTAGAAACAGAGGAGTCAACCTGCTCAGTAGAAACAGAGGAGTCAACCTGCTCAGTAGAAACAGGAGTCAACCTGCTCAGTAGAAACAGAGGAGTCAACCTGCTCAGTAGAAACAGAGGAGTCAACCTGCTCAGTAGAAACAGAGGAGTCAACCTGCTCAGTAGAAACAGAGGAGTCAACCTGCTCAGTAGAAACAGAGGAGTCAACCTGCTCAGTAGAAACAGAGGAGTCAACCTGCTCAGTAGAAACAGAGGAGTCAACCTGCTCAGTAGAAACAGAGGAGTCAACCTGCTCAGTAGAAACAGGAGACATTATGACAGTGTTGCCATGACTACCGCTGTAACATTATGACAGTGTTGCCATGACTGTACCGCTGTAACATTCTGACAGTGTTGCCATGACTACCGCTGTAACATTATGACAGTGTTGCCATGACAGTACCACTGTAACATTATGACAGTGTTGCCATGACTGTACCGCTGTAACATTCTGACAGTGTTGCCATGACTGTACCGCTGTAACATTATGACAGTGTTGCCATGACTACCGCTGTAACATTATGACAGTGTTGCCATGACTGTACCGCTGTAACATTATGACAGTGTTGCCATGACTGTACCGGTGTAACATTATGACAGTGTTGCCATGACTGTACCGCTGTAACATTATGACAGTGTTGCCATGACTGTACCGCTGTAACATTCTGACAGTGTTGCCATGATTGTACCGCTGTAACATTCTGACAGTGTTGCCATGACTACCGCTGTAACATTATGACAGTGTTGCCATGACTGTACCGCTGTAACATTATGACAGTGTTGCCATGACTGTACCGCTGTAACATTATGACAGTGTTGCCATGACTGTACCGGTGTAACATTATGATAGTGTTGCCATGACTGTACCACTGTAACATTCTGACAGTGTTGCCATGACTGTACCGGTGTAACATTATGACTGTTGCCATGACTGTACCGCTGTAACATTCTGACAGTGTTGCCATGACTACCGCTGTAACATTATGACAGTGTTGCCATGACTGTACCGCTGTAACATTATGACAGTGTTGCCATGACTGTACAGCTGTAACATTATGACAGTGTTGCCATGACTGTACAGCTGTAACATTATGACAGTGTTGCCATGACTACCGCTGTAACATTCTGACAGTGTTGCCATGACTGTACCGCTGTAACATTATGACAGTGTTGCCATGACTGTACCGCTGTAACATTCTGACAGTGTTGCCATGACTGTACCGCTGTAACGTTATGACAGTGTTGCCATGACTACCGCTGTAACATTATGACAGTGTTGCCATGACTGTACCGCTGTAACATTCTGACAGTGTTGCCATGACTGTACCGCTGTAACATTCTGACAGTGTTGCCATGAATGTACCGCTGTAACATTATGACAGTGTTGCCATGACTGTTCCGCTGTAACATTATGACAGTGTTGCCATGACTGTACCGGTGTAACATTATGACAGTGTTGCCATGACTACCGCTGTAACATTATGACAGTGTTGCCATGACTGTACCGCTGTAACATTCTGACAGTGTTGCCATGACTGTACCGCTGTAACATTATGACAGTGTTGCCATGACTGTACCGCTGTAACATTATGACAGTGTTGCCATGACTGTTCCGCTGTAACATTATGACAGTGTTGCCATGACTGTACCGGTGTAACATTATGACAGTGTTGCCATGACTACTGCTGTAACATTATGACAGTGTTGCCATGACTGTACCGCTGTAACATTATGACAGTGTTGCCATGACTACCGCTGTAACATTATGACAGTGTTGCCATGACTGTACCGGTGTAACATTCTGACAGTGTTGCCATGACTGTACCGGTGTAACATTATGACAGTGTTGCCATGACTGTACCGCTGTAACATTATGACAGTGTTGCCATGACTACCGCTGTAACATTATGACAGTGTTGCCATGACTGTACAGCTGTAACATTCTGACAGTGTTGCCATGACTGTACCGGTGTAACATTATGACAGTGTTGCCATGACTGTACCGCTGTAACATTCTGACAGTGTTGCCATGACTGTACCGGTGTAACATTATGACAGTGTTGCCATGACTGTACCGCTGTAACATTATGACAGTGTTGCCATGACTGTACCGCTGTAACATTATGACAGTGTTGCCATGACTGTACCGGTGTAACATTCTGACAGTGTTGCCATGACTGTACCGCTGTAACATTATGACAGTGTTGCCATGACTGTACCGCTGTAACATTCTGACAGTGTTGCCATGACTGTACCGGTGTAACATTATGACAGTGTTGCCATGACTGTACCGCTGTAACATTCTGACAGTGTTGCCATGACTGTACCGGTGTAACATTATGACAGTGTTGCCATGACTGTACCGCTGTAACATTATGACAGTGTTGCCATGACTGTACCGCTGTAATATTAGTGTTTTGACAGCTCTGATCTGAAACAATGAACGAATCAAGGAAAAAGAGATGATGGGAGAAAAGGGACTCGTTGTCTTACCTTTTGACCTCAGCTAAGTTGTTACACAGCTGCATATGCTTCTGGCAGCGTCCTTTGTACGTGCTGTGAGAAGTATGTTTGTACATAGTGGTCTGTGTTTAGACAATCCACGCACACATCCTAATCTTAAAACTAATATTTTGTCATTTCTTCAGAACACTCCATTTTTCATAATGGTCATTTATGTATGTTTGTGTGTGTAGCAGCGTGTCAGCTAGTGCCTGATTTAGTATGGCTGTGTGAATGTATAATTATGTGTAATTGAGTGGCTGTATATTTATATTTGGGAGCGGCATTCGGTGGTGTGTGTGTGTGTGTGTGTGTGTGTGTGTGTGTGTGTGTGTGTGTGTGTGTGTGTGTGTGTGTGTGTGTGTGTGTGTGTGTGTGTGTGTGTGTGTGTGTGTGTGTGTGTGTGTGTGTGTGTGCCTGCATTGCTGCTTTTGTGTGTGCCTTCTTGCGTGCATGTGTGTGTGTGTGGGTGGGTGTGTGCCTTCCTGCGTGCAGGCATGTGTGTGTGTGTGTGTGTGTGTGCCTTCCTGTGTGCGTGCGTGCGTGCGTGTGTGTATGCCGTAGCCTGCATGCTTGCTGCCATGTTGCCTGTATGATTGGGTACATATTGCCCCAGTCGTCCGGTGACAACTTGATCTTGTTTCTGCGACTGAAGACAGAGCTTTGAGAGAGAAACCCTCAGCTGAAGACAGAGCTTTGAGAGAGAAACCCTCAGCTGAAGACAGAGCTTTGAGAGAGAAACCCTCAGCTGAAGACAGAGCTCTGAGAGAGAAACCCTCAGCTGAAGACAGAGCTCTGAGAGAGAAACCCTCAGCTGAAGACAGAGCTTTGAGAGAGAAACCCTCAGCTGAAGACAGAGCTTTGAGAGAGAAACCCTCAGCTGAAGACAGAGCTCTGAGAGAGAAACCCTCAGCTGAAGACAGAGCTTTGAGAGAGAAACCCTCAGCTGAAGACAGAGCTCTGAGAGAGAAACCCTCAGCTGAAGACAGAGCTTTGAGAGAGAAACCCTCAGCTGAAGACAGAGCTTTGAGAGAGAAACCCTCAGCTGAAGACAGAGCTTTGAGAGAGAAACCCTCAGCTGAAGACAGAGCTTTGAGAGAGAAACCCTCAGCTGAAGACAGAGCTTTGAGAGAGAAACCCTCAGCTGAAGACAGAGCTTTGAGAGAGAAACCCTCAGCTGAAGACAGAGCTTTGAGAGAGAAACCCTGGGAGAAGAGGACAGCAGGAGGAACAAAGACTGTTTCATTTCTTCTTCTGTTTTGTTTGCTTGTTCCTTCCTATTTTCAGCACCCTGCAATCACTGGCTTTTGTTAGCTTTGAATTCAGGTTTAACCTGTTGCAGAGGAGAGGACAAGTTACCACCCCCCCTCACTTCCTTCTCCTCCTCCTCCTCCGACCATCTCCTATAAACCTTCATTCACACTCGATCTTGATTTGTGGCGTTTTACATAATGACAAGTTACCACCCCCCCTCCCTTCCTTCTTCTCCTCCTCCAAGTATTTTCCACCCTGTCCTCCTCCTCTTCCTCCTATCTCCTCCAAACCACCTACATTCACACTCAATCTTGATTTGTGGTGTTTTACATAATGACAGTCCACATTCATCTTGAAGGAAGTCATCCTTCGCACCTCTTTTTCTTCTTTCTCTCTCTCTCTCATCCCTCTTTCCCCCTTCCCTCCCTCTCTCTCTCTCTCTCATCCCTCTTTCCCCCTTCCCTCCCTCTCTCTCTCTCATCCCTCTTTCCCCCTTCCCTCTCTCTCTCTCATCCCTCTTTCCCCCTTCCCTCCATCCCTCGTTCCCCCTTCCCTCCCTCTCTCTCTCATCCCTCTTTCCCCCTTCCCTCCCTCTCTCTCTCATCCCTCTTTCCCCCTTCCCTCCCTCTCTCTCCATCCCTCTTTCCCCCCTTCCCTCCCTCCCTCGTTCCCCCTTCCCTCCCTCTCTCTCTCATCCCTCTTTCCCCCCTTCCCTCCCTCTCTCTCCATCCCTCTTTCCCCCCTTCCCTCCCTCCCTCGTTCCCCCTTCCCTCCCTCTCTCTCTCATCCTTCATTCCCTTCTTCCCTCCCTCTCTCTCTCCCCTTTGCTCCCACGCTCCCCCTCCATCCCTCTCTCTCTCATCCCTCGTTCCCCCCTTCTCTCTCTCCCCCCTTCCCTCCCTCTCGCTCATCCCTCGTTCTCCCCTTCCCTCCCTCTCTCCCCCTCCCTCTCATCCCTCATTCCCCATTGCCTCCTTCTCTCTCCCCCTTCCCTCCCTCTCTCTCCATCCCTCATCCCCCCCTCATCCCTCATTCCCCATTTCCTCCTTCTCTCTCCCCCTTCCCTCCCTCTCTCTCCATCCTTCATTCCCTTCTTCCCTCCCTCTCTCTCTCTATCCCTCATTCCCCCCTTCCCTCCCTCTCTCGTTCCCCCATTCCCTCCCTCTCTCTCTCTCTCTCTCCATCCCTCATTCCCCCCCTCGCTCGTTCCCCCATTCCCTCCCTCTCTCTCTATCCCTCGTTTCCCCCTTCCCTCCCTCTCTCTCTATTCCTCATTCCCCCTTCCCTCCCTCTCTCTCTCCATCCCTCGTTCCCCATTCCCCCCCTCCATCTCTTGTTCCCCCCTTCTCTCCCTCCATCCCCCCTTCCCTCCCCCTCTCCCTCCATCCCTCATTCCCCCCTTCACTCCCTCTCTCTCCATCTCTTGTTCCCCCATTCCCTCCCTCTCTTTCTCTCCTTCCCTCACCACCCCTCTCTCTCATCCCTCGTTCCCCCCTTCACTCCCTCTCTCCATCCCTCGTTCCCCCATTCCCTCCCTCTCTCTCTCTCTCTCTCCATCCCTCATTCCCCCCCTCGCTCGTTCCCCCATTCCCTCCCTCTCTCTCTATCCCTCGTTCCCCCCTTCCCTCCCTCTCTCTCTATCCCTCGTTCCCCCCTTCCCTCCCTCTCCCTCCATCCCTCATTCCCCCCTTCACTCCCTCTCTCTCCATCTCTTGTTCCCCCATTCCCTCCCTCTCTTTCTCTCCTTCCCTCACCACCCCTCTCTCTCATCCCTCGTTCCCCCCTTCACTCCCTCTCTCCATCCCTCGTTCCCCATTCCTTCCCTCCATCTCTTGTTCCCCCCTTCTCTCCCTCCACCCCCCCTTCCCTCCCTCTCTCCCTCCATCCCTCATTCCCCCTTCACTCCCTCTCTCTCCATCTCTTGTTCCCCCCTTGCCTCCCTCTCTCTCTCCATCTCTTGTTCCCCCCTTCCCTTCCTCTCTCCCTCCATCCCTCGTTCCACCCTTCACTCCCTCTCCCTCCATCCCTCGTTCCCCCGTTCCCTCCCTCTCTCTCCCTGACAGGTGTATTCATTCAGAAGGTACTTGAGTCACACAATAGTCTGCCTGTCTGTCTGATGTCTCCTTATGCCGGCTAGCGCTGGCTGCTCCCCTCAGAGTCAACTCAACTCAGGTTACCTACCTGCTCCTCACTCTCATCACGTTATTCACCACACATAAAGACAATTTCTGTTAACTAAGTAGTCATAAATTAGAACATGTCGGAGTAGGGTTGCAAAATTATGGTAACTTTCCCCAAATTCCAGGTTTTCCAGAATCCAGGTTGGAAGATTCCCAGAATCAGAAAGGAATAAGCAGGAAATCCGGAGTTCTCCAACCAGGATTTAAGGAAAACCAAGGAATTTTGGGAAAATTACAGGAATTTTGTAACCCTATGTCATAGTATTACATGACATTTATCCCTCTGCTGTGGATCAGAGACATATATAGAGATCACAAAAAGACTTCCTTACCCC